>NC_080717.1:21344835-21564835 GCF_019097595.1 Hemibagrus wyckioides
AGAAATAACAATGAAATAGGAAGCTGATGAGCTTTGGGGAAGAAAGTCTAGACACACCGGACACATGAGGGTGGGAAGATGACAGACAGTAGCCGATGTGTGAAATAAAAGTTTGATGTCACGGCCATTATTTTTCTCCTTTTCACAATGGCGTGTGCCTTTGTTTCAGTGTCGCTGTAAAAAACACGAGTAATACAGAATTATTGCTGGAGTCCTGCCACTTCACTGGAGTGGTTATAGACAGAAAGGAGAAATGAAGAGGGTGTTTATGGACAATGTGATACTTGTGTGAAGGGTCAGATGAAGGGTTGAGAGAACGCGTTTGAAGTCGCACACAAAGCGCCGGGTTATGATTAGAGTCGGGATTAAAAATGGAATTTTGGCAGGATGGTTAAATAAAGGTTTTGTTTTAATAATTCATAACTCTCTTTCTGTTCTTCTCTTTTTGTCTCAGACGTTATTCACACCGTGGGGCCAATAGCTCACGGCTCTGTGGGAGAGACGGAGAGGCGAGCGCTGCGAGACTGTTATTATAACTGTCTGCACACGGCAACTGAGAACCAGCTGCGGACAGTGGTGAGAGAAAACACTCAGACAGGACACGCATGTATCACTTCAAGGGCAGTAGGTTTCACTAGATAATAGACACACTAAATTCTGTCTTCATGTAGACTGCTATGACAGCCTGAATAAGATTCAAATATGGCTCATGTTCGGGAAGATGGCTATCTGTAGATAGATATTTACTGGACTTTCTCAATACAAAATGTGTACAGTGGACAAATCAAACTAAATAACATGCTGTAAATGGGAGAGCAGGACTCTCGGAGATTAAAAAAAGACAATGTATACTTTACTTTTCTGCATTCATACAGTATGATTAAGAGAAGGGTAAGTGTACTGCCAAGGATTGAAAGAGAAATACACTAAAGGTTATAAGAAACAAACCTGGAACTGATTTCTTTTTAGCACAGGCTATAGATACATGCAGCCTGTAGTGACAGGTGATTTCATAGAGAAAACACTGTGCTGGTGTAGTATGCCTGTTAGGTTAATTGAAAACGATTCCTTTAAGCACTCACATTCTTCCACACATCATTTATTATTATCCGCATGATTATAACAAACCAGCTGAAGACATTTAGTTGAGGTCTGATACTCCCTTGTCTGCCTGAACTATGGATTTTATGTGGACTTCTAGATCTAAATTTTATTGGCTGGACCTTGTCATTTTCTTATATTGAATCCCTTTTCGTTACACACCTCTGCCATCACTGACACACATCAACACAAACTCATACTAGCATGGCAAACGCTTGCAAGCAAACATTCATAATCGTGCGCCTTCAGTACACCTCTCATCACTGTGACTCTAAAGTTGTAGCAGTATAATATACACTGTTGTAACCCACTTTGAGTGCTGCTTTTATCGGAATATGCTTTAAAAAAGCTGGCGGCTGTGGCACAAATCAAACAGCACTCACAGGTGTTAGGCACTTTGTATTATATGTTGTCACCGTAATTGTTAGTGTGCAGCTGAGATCTGGTGCTGCTCTGTTTAACTTGCAGAGGACCTGAAAGGTTGTCCATTTACATCAGCACTGAGGTTGTACTCAAGTCACACGAATGCTCTAAATAATAAAAAAAAATAATCCTTACATCCAAATGTCCATTTATAGGACAATTACCACTGTTTAACAGCAGTTCTAATAGTAATATACTAAATCACTGAGCTACAGATGTTAATACAAGATCATAACAAAAACATAAATATTGCATTGCTGTACACTGCTATGCTTTGCCTTAAACCATGGCACTGAATAATCTTCTATAATGAAAACTCTGAAAGTAGTGGCAGCTGCTAGTCAAATATTAATATTAATACTCTTGATCTAATGCATTATAGTTTCTATAGTAACGGTTCATTCACATGACCGTGTAGTCAATGCTTCACTTGTGGATATTTTAGATCCATCCACCCGCTTTATTCCTAATTAGGGTCATGGGGATCTGCTGGAGCCTATCTCAGCACACATTGGGCGAAAGGCAGGGGTACACCCTGGACAGGTCACCAATCCATCACAGGGCCACATATAAACAGACAATGGGCAATTTAGAATTACCAGTCAACCAAATGTGCATGTTTTTGACTGTGGGAGGAAAGCGGAGTTCCCCCACGCAGGCACAGGGAGAGCACAGAAAGGCCCCTGCCTCTGCCTGGGATTCGACTAACCACTAAGCCACCGTGCTGCCCCACATTACATTTAAATGTTATTTTTTGTTTGTTTTTTAATATTAATGGCAGGATGATGTGTTGCATTTCCAATCCGAATTATTTTATTCATTAGAAATATTTGGTTCATTATTTTATTATTTAGAAATAATTAAACAACTATTAATTTAATGCTTATTTTCCCAGTAACAGCATTTCCCATTGTGCTTTATTCATTACCGGTTGCCTTGTTTTATGGCACTACTGTAGCTTATTAATTAACACCCTTTTGTTAGCTCTATGTCTATAAAAATAGTAATTACTACTAAAGCAGTAATGTCACTGCCACTGAAACGGCACCTTTGCTATGATACCTTGTCAGCACACTTGCTTGGGGGTCTGCGGTTAACATAACAACTGTAGTGAATTATCCATCACAGGCTTCGTTGTGTTTTTGTTTTTTTGTTTTTTTATATCTGTGATGTTTTCGGTACAATGAAAGTTTATAAGTATGTATTGTATTGATGATTAAACCTATCTGTTTAAATTATTGTTATTAAGTTATATTATAGAACTAAGACACTCTCGGTAGAAATGATTGCTAGAGATTTTTGACGTTTTACATTCTACTGACAACAAAGAAGGAGTATCTTTATTTCAGGATTTTTTCTATTTAATTCTAATCACTTCTGGAACTGTGAAAAAGGCTTAGCTCCGCCCACTAGGCGCAATCACGTTATGTCATACAGTATATCCTCTAATAGTTTGTTTCAGTTTATGTGTCTTGATTGTATAGCCTACTTATTTTTTCACTTTCTCTCTCTCTCTCTCTCTCTCTCTCTCTCTCAATTCTCACCCATATCCCATTTGATGTCTTTCTTTTCTAGGCTTTCCCCTGTATCTCCACTGGAGTGTATGGTAAGTGGCAGAATTCCAATGAGTCTCAGTTTGCATTAAAACTGTCAAACGTTTCATGCTCATTTTTTTTAACGTAATGTTAATTTTACAAATTATTTCATCGATTCCCACTAACAGCTTCGCTCTGTTTTGGATTTCGAAATAATCCGAATAATATCCAGTGGGACTTTTGTAATGCATTCGCGAAGCTGTTTGAAGAACGCATTCATTCTGTGATGCCTGTGGTTTTTCATTAACTGCTTATAATGCTGCCCTCATTTGTTCATCACGGTCAGAGATCTGCAGCTGACAGAAGCACATTTCTTTCTGGAATGCTTTCAGTAGATATCAGTTGCAGTACCATGTGGGATTATTTAGATTAACAAAGGGCATAGATGTTGAGATTAAGAGAGATTGGGTGAGCAAGTATGTCATGGGGATTGTAATCTGTGTGCCCTGATTAAAGGAAGATCCAGCACTAACTCTCAGAGCCTCCCTTTTTTTATTTTTAATATATCAGGATCCATATTTATCTATGCCCTCTTCTGTGTGTATGAAAAAAAGAAAGGTATAGATGCAATAAATCAGTTCGCCGGTTTTAGTTATTTCATTTTTCATCTTAAATGCTCATAATTAGTTTGTACATTCGAAACAGGAGGTGGGAGTTTGTGTGGAGACAGATGCTGACACAAATCACTGATACTAAATAAAAAGATCCTTCTGTTCCACTCTCAGACACTTTATTAAGCATTTCGAAGGAAATTCGCTAGCATGTTCTCAGACGCCGTGTATCCTCTTGCAGATGAAGTAAGTGCTCATTTTAGTAGTGAGAGAAATCCACTAGCTATATTATTTTAATATACTCCTTTTGCAAAAACAAATATTATTAGGCCAGTAGAAACGTGATTATCGCTGGATCAGAGAGCTAGCGAATCACAGCCTTATGTTAGTCAACTAGAAAGGGATCATTTTTATTCACGGATTATAAAGAGGGCACTTTATTAATCCCCAAGAGGAAAATTCGGGCGAAAGTTAGCCATCTAGTTGTTAGTAGCTAATGATAATTAGCCTTACGCCACAGCGCTGGGTGTTGATTAATTTTCCCCTTACAGTGCAGATATTCCATTATGACGTTCCACCCAAAATAAAATGGAGCTATTAGCAGATTAAAAGTATGCCGTGTTGTTCTTTCATGAACAAAACAAATCGTTGGCAGATTGCTGTGTAAGAATTAAACGCTTCAGGATGTGCTATTACGGCGAAATAAATTTTAGGGTCAAAACTGCTTCAGTGTTTTTCCTGTTCAGTGTAATATATTGAACAGGAGGGTAGACCGGGTAATATTGTATCACGCTGTCCTTTTTTAAAATTAACAAATAAAACTAGTCTGTCTGACAACAATATCAGAATAAAACGATTAGATCATAATGGAAAGTTCTGGCATATGGTGACGTCCAGGAACGCGAGGGACAGAGACATTTGTGCGACTAGATGTGGGCGTGTCTAGTGACAGGACAGAGTTTCATTTTAGCAGCATACAATTTAGGACAGAATATTTCATTTTAGCAGCATACAACTGACTTGTTGTCAAATGGAATGCTAGTTGCGCTATCCGCTGCGAAAGGTTATTACTATGGCAACCGGTAGAAGGAACGCCTACTGGTGACCTTACAGTACAACGACTTTGGCAGCTTGCAGTGATAAAAAGAAGCTTTAACCTTTACCCTTCCTGGTTGTTAAACGCTTTATGATGGTGTAGAGCTGGCTGGTGGGTGGAACTTGACAAATGACCAAATTGAGCAGAAATCAATATATATATATATATATATATATATATATATATATATATATATATATATATATATATATATATATATATATATATATATATCTCAATATACTCTGACATATAGTATACATGTGTGATGTCATCAGCGTGTATATATATTATATACATTTATTGTATTTGGTGTGTGTGTGTGTCTGTGTGTGTGTGTGTGATGAAGGATACCCACCTGAGCAGGCAGTGGAAGTGGCTCTGAAGACTGTAAGAGAATACCTGGAGGACAATCCAGCGCAGGTGTGTGTGAGCGGGACAAACTCCCTGTTGGTGTTCTTTTTTAGCTGCTGCTGTTATTGTGTGATGCTGAATAGTGCATCATGTTGTCATGGTGGTCACAGAGGGACGCAAGATCTGTCTCAGCTTTATCACATGCTTATTTATTATTCTAGGTGAACTATGTTTAAGTATTCTTAACTGTCTGTTGGGGTCACAGTGAAAAAAGAAGTAGGAAGAAGTCTTTTTGCCGGTAGACGCTGTTTTCACTAATCTGCTCAGACAAGTTCAGTCTTGGTCCCTACCTGCACTAGGCTCTGTATCTCTCAGACACACACAGACACACACACTGAAGCCATTCATGTATGCGTGGTGAAAAAAAATGAAGTCCATGGTAGATTTAACATGTAATGAAGCATCAGGTAAACTGTGCCTGCCTTCTCTCTCTCTCTCTCTCTCTCTTTTTATCTCACTGTCACTCTCTATCTCACTGTCACTCTGTCCATCCGGTCCTGAGCCTCGTGCTGACTCGTTGACAGTTCATCTGCCTCTACAGTTCTGTGCAGTGACAGAAACGAGCTAATTAGAGAGTCCTAATTAACAAGCCCTCTCCTCCCCCCAGCCACACTACACCATCAACACACACCAAATTAGCAAGAGAGAAAGACAGAGTCGAGAGATATTTGCTGAAGAAAAGAAAAAAGTGATGGAAAGAGGACAAAACAGGTGGTAGGAGCGAGAAAGGAGGAGAGGGCTGTTTGATGCTGAAGAGAAAGGCAGGAATAAGAGAAATGGTAGTTACACAGACAAACTGACAAGGCAGATCATAATTGGTTTTTTCAGGAACAAAAAGGCTTATAGCATTTCATCATTTTATATCAAAACAAGCTTTTTTTCTCACACATTGTACATTAAGTTCAGTGTATATTCAAGTGTACAAATCAGACGACTCCCTAGGCACCATGGGCCATATTCAGAGTACTTAATCCAAAATGTGTCGATGTTTACGTGGAGAATTTTGAGATGAGTTTCACACCTGCTTAAGTCTAGGTGCTCCATTGCTCTCCAAAAGATGTCCAAAAGATGGCTTTTTTTCAGCCACAAAAATCAGTGATCGAGAACATGGACTGAAATAGAAAATGTAATATGATGTAACCTACAAGTAATTTTAATTAATTACAAAGATACTCCATTTATTTTGAATAGCTTTATTCATAAAATATTTGGTTCTATAAATCAAAATGTTGTCCCTTCTTGTTATTTATACTTAACAGTGGCACTGTAAGCATTTACTTAAATTGCTAAAATAACCTGGATTATATTAAGTAGTAAATTGCCATAAAGTCAGTGCATGGGTTTCGATTTTTTTAATCTGCTCCTGTTCAGGGTTTTTTATGATGTTGTTTTTTTGTTTGTAATGTGATTTAATTTATTTAAACTTGACATCATGTCACCTACTCCGTGTCGGGGACGTGTGAGCCACGTTCCCACAGTCACACATCTTTGGGGAAATGTACATTCAAATAAAATGTAACAGTATGTGTATACACCCTGTAATTAAATGAGAGGCAGAAATTGTAATCATGATTAAATGACGTTTAATTGTGCAGCACTGCTTTGCGCCTTTGAGTGCTGTAGCTGGAGAGAACAGAGTCAGGCTGAGTGTGACTGTATGACAAAGACTCCCGGTTCACACAACATTCACATATATAACGTTTAACAGAAAGGGGACGTGTGTGTGCGTGTGTGTGTGTGTGCGTGCGTGTGTGTGTGTGTGCGTGCGTGTGTGTGTGTGCGCGTGTGTTTGCGTGTGTGTGTGTGTGGGTGTGTGTGTGCGTGTGTATGTGTGAGTGTGTGTGTGTAAACTTGTCTGTGGATTTGAGGCTGAGCATAAAAGACCCTTGAACCTCATTTAGCATCTGCTCAAGGTATTAGATGAGCTTGTAGTAGATGAGCTTGTAGTAGATGAGCTTGCAATAGATGAGCTTGTAGTACTTGAGCTTGTAGATAAGCTTGTAGTAGATGACCTTGTAGTAGGTGAGCTTGCAGTAGTTGAGCTTGTAGATGAGCTTGTAGATGAGCTTGTAGTAGATGACCTTGTAGTAGGTGAGCTTGCAGTAGATGAGCTTGTAGTAGTTGAGCTTGTAGATGAGCTTGTAGATTAGCTTGCAGTAGATGAGCTTGTAGATAAGCTTGCAGTAGATAAGCTTGTAGTAGTTGAGCTTGTGAATGTGCTTGTAGTAGTTGAGCTTGTAGATGAGGTTGAAGTAGATGAGCTTGTAGTAGTTGAGCTTGTAGTAGTTGAGCTTGTGAATGAGCGTGTAGTATCTGAGCTTGAAGTAGATGAGCTTGTAGTAGTTGAGCTTGTAGATGAGCTTGCAGTACATGAGCTTGCAGAAGATGGGCATGTAGATAAGCTTGTAGATGAGCTTTTAGTAGATGAGCTTGTTGTAGTTGAGCTTGTAGATGAGCTTGTAGTAGATGAGCTTGTAGATGAGCTTTTAGTAGATGAGCTTGTTGTAGTTGAGCTTGTAGATGAGCTTGTAGTAGTTGAGCTTGTAATAGATGAGCTTGTTGTAGTTGAGCTTGTAGTAGTTGAGCTTGTAATAGATGAGCTTGTTGTAGTTGAGCTTGTAGTATATGAGCTTGTAGTAGTTGAGTTTGTAGATGAGCTTGTAGTAGATGAGCATGTAGTAGATGAGCTTGTAGATGAGCTTGTAGTATATGAGCTTGTAGAGGAGCTTGTAGATGAGCTTGTAGTAGATGAGCATGTAGCAGATGAGCTTATAGTAGTTGAGCTTGTAGATCAGCTTGTAGTAGATGAGCTTGTTGTAGTTGAGCTTGTAGTAGAGCAGCTTATAGAAAAATGTGTAGTTGAGCTGAAAAATGAGCTTACACAGGAGTTTGTAGTTGAACTTTGTAGACAAGTTTGTAGAGCTTTTTTAGAAATGTAGCAAAGCTTGTCGATGACCTCAAGGACGAACCTGTAGATGAACTTATCAAATAAAAAAAAATGATGCTTGAGCTTGTAGATTGAGTTTGTATCTGAATTTGTAGAGCTTATATTGAAGCTTGTAGACTACATTTGTGTTTGAGTTTGTAGACTGACTTTGTAGCTGAGCTTGTAGATTCGTGTTTATAGAGCTTCTATATCAGCTCATAACTGAATTTGTCGCTGTGCTTCTAGAGTGAGTTTGTAATGAATCTTCTAGACCCTGAACACATTTTATTACTGCAGTGAATTGTGGTGGTCATTAGAGATGTTAATATTTGCTTGAACTGGAGTGACACTGGTGATGACATCTGCAGGCTAAGAGAGTTATTATTGCAGAAGATCTCTTTAGCATTCTCCAGCTCTCGTCGCCCTGACTGATTTGAGTCTTGATTTGTTTTTCTGTCTCATCAGATGGACCGCGTGATCTTCTGCGTTTTCCTCAAGTCAGATGAGGATCTGTACAAGAGCAGACTTCCTGCCTACTTTCCAGAAGGTCTGTTTCTAAGTCCCTTTACATTTTTTTTAAAGCATTTTCTCTTCCTCTGTCTTGGAGGAAATAAATATTTTTCACACTGGCAAATATATATTCTCTCTCTTGAACACACACACAACAAAAAAAACACACACACACAGTGGTCCCAGTTGCCCTCTCTGCTAAAGGGCTTTTTTCAATGACACCAGCCAAAAGTCACTCTGAGCCCTGCATCCATTAGATTGCATTATATTCTGCGGCCTGGCTTTTCTTTTTTTATTTACCGCATCATTTTTTTTTTTTTCTCTTCAATTGTTGTCAACATTAATCTAGTTTGATCAAGCGTAGTACATGCCATGGGACTGGGCTGTCACTTTCAATCATCTGTAATGTTATTTTGCCTTTCTAAACAAACAGCACACTGTCCATGGTGTAGAAAAGAACAGCGTTCAGTGCTTCAGAGCTCGCTTGCGAATTTGTTCAAGCCTAAAGAGAGAAAAGACTTTAGTCAATCATTATTTTTTCCCTCCCCCCCCAAAACCTCATGTCTGTCCCCACCCCCTTCAGCCTGCTGACCAATCAGAGATCTCGCTGTGAGGACAGGTAACCAGCATGGTGTGCACTAACCAATGCTTGTGCTTCGTTTTAGTATTTTTTATTTTTTATTTTTTTTAGTATTTGAAATAGAAGCTTATCAGTGGCAATGCTGTAGTTGTTGTGTTTACAGATAAACATATGTTAATACTTTGCAGTGCTAACAAACTAACGCTGAATATATTAAGATTTTTTTTTTTTCCCTTGCAAATAGAAGATGATTAAAAAACAGGGGCAGGTTTTATTGTCTGTTTTGTTTTGATTATATATCCGTTCTAATTCCTAGGTTTTGGAGCTGCCAGTGGCGTGTATATTTTACTAACTTGAATATCGTTTATCGTTTCTTTCTTTCTTTATTAGTCGTACGAGATACCGCCGTCTCTTCCTATATCTATTCTGTCAGAGGTTTCCTTGACAAGCGGTGTGAGTGTAACCCTGCTCTGTGTTAGTGTTGCTACCCATCAGTGCAAGTGTGACACCTGTGTGTGATTCTTTTTGTGATGGTTCTTGTACGAAGCGTCTCAGCTGAATGTGTTTCTCTTCCCTCGCAGATGCGGTTCCTAAAAGCAAATTATGAGTGGATGTAAGTGCGTTGGATTCCTCGCTCATCGCCTGCTCCTGCTTCCCCAGCATCTGCCCTGTCAGCAACACCTACTGATTATTTTTTGAGTCCACAGATTTTTTATTTTGATGGCATGCATCGAGTAATTTCTTATCGCTCAATCCAGTCTTCACCGAGCAGCAGCACCGACGATCAAAGGACGGCTTTTTTTGGCATCACACTAAAGAGGACTGCCATCACGCACTCAGAACATCAAGTAAATAAAATGACAAGTGTTTCATTATTTCTCTGAAGTCGGTACTGTTGCAATCAGGCATCCCAAAAGGTTTCTTTTCATACATATCTCATTTCTGATAAATTGGATTTTGCTAGAATGTTCTGGATCAGGGGTAATCAGTCTTATCCTCAATGCCTTCGGGTTTTCTTCGAAACCATGCGGGAGTTACACCTGATACGACTAATTAATTGTTTGAAGCCTGATACCAATTTATTGTATAATTGGAATTAAGTATCTTGCTGCTTATTTGGAATATAAGCACCTACAGTTTCACCAGCCATTTCCTGAATATCTGATTCAGAGAGATTTTGTACAGGTCAGGAAATTTAAAGGCACTCATTTTCAGATATGGATTATGCAGGCACACCCATAAAACATCATGGAAACAGTATGGATGTACTAAAATAACTGAGGAACTGTGTGTTGAATGAAACGTGAAGTTTTTGTTTATTACAGTTGAGGGAACTTGTCACTAAGCAGCTGGGATAATATCACAATTTAATTAGCTATTGCGTCTCCATGAAGTCTTTTATTTGGACAGTTTAAAGACACGGTGATGGTAGAAATGAGACAAAACCTGTCTAGAATATCATTATTTTTCAAAGATAAGCTGATTAATTGCTAATAAAAATAACTATATAACTAAAATGACATTATACGAATACTTATTCACTTAGCATGACTTCCACCATGCTGAAAAAGCTAAACATTGCTTTGCACATTCAATTGCAATTTCCACTTCTGAAGCAGTAAGTAACATACATATGGGGATTGCCTTGTAACTATATTTGAATGCAGCAACAGATCCTAGCCAGTGAGGGTGTTTTTTTTTCTTCCCCAGATCAATTTTATTTAGGGATTCTCCACGTTTCCTCTTGTACTTTTTAAGGAAATCGAAAATATTTTTTGCAAGAATACTCCTTGGATTCTTTCTCCCCACAAAGGTAATAAATCTGAGATTGCCTATCGCTATTCTAGAGTAAATAAAGAATTTGGGTACAGGGTACGATTTGTACATCATTTTACGCTGCTATAATGGACATGAACATTGTGTGTAAAAGTATATTACTGAAAATGATTTTTTAAAATAAATCAGGCGTATTGCAACCTATTCACAGCAGCTCACGCAGACCAGTGCTCATAACACTTAACCTACAATGAAAATGCACTCTTTCTTCCTTTGCTGTGTTTATGTAGGTCGCTATGATGAAGGATTCTCATTAAAACCCGTTCCTCCCACTGAATGAATGGCCAGTTCTCCTCTTAATGCAACTTTCATTAATTACACCCGGTGCCTCGGTGCTAGCGGGCGGCAATAGAGCAGCCGCAGCGACAGAATGCTTCGAAACCAGAGCTAACGTTTTGAAATATTGATTTTAAATCAAGTGTACATTAGCCAAACTAGCAGTCACAAGAGAGTCGTTCTTTTAATGCAGTGCTTTTTGTTTCCACAACATTTTCTCCACCCAGAGATTGCACAGTGTCACATTCCTCTTCATCTATATCTACTCTGTATTTTCCCTGTGGAGGGAGGACAGCGAATAAGCGCCTGAGAGAGAGAGATAAGTGTAAAGGAGAGTTTGATGAACTCATCTGAAGCCGTGTTCATTTTTTAATAAGCAGTGGGCAGCTCAGGTACTGTCATCAGATGAGCCGTGCGTAATATGGAACTGAGGAGGGGAAAAAAGAGAGGGAGGGCAGGAGGGAATGAAAGAGAGAACGCGCAGGAGAGTAATTATCCTAAATCGAGACTTCAGTGCTGTCCCATCAGCACTTTCTCTCTCTCTCTCTCTCTCACAATCTTTCTCTCCTTTTCTCTCTCATGCTCAGTCTCTTTCTGTCCTGCTTACTGAAGTGTTATTTAATTTGCACTACTGGTGTGCTAAATGCAGGATGGAGAGCTGCTGACAGAGTATCTCCTCACTGGAGCTGAGATGCTCTGAAGTGTTTGCTTCATGCCAACAGCAGAGCCATGGAGAGAGAGAAGAGGACTTTTCTTTTTTTTTTTTAAACCATATCTCTTTGGCTCCACCCCCTTTTCGTTTCCCCATTCTCAGTGATGTCATCTTTTCTTCTTTTTAGTCTCTCTCTCTCTCTTGTGTGTGAAATCATATACATTAATCCTGCATCCTGTGTATTGCACTATACACTATACATATTGTTCCTTCTGGAAGAATGCACAATGTGTGATTTTTTATTTGTTATATGACAACCTGTCAATCATATTCAGCACAATTATTTATCTGAGAAAGACTTTAGTCTTAATTTGCAAACAGGCATGCACAGGCTAAAAAATATAACTAGCCAACTAGCATAAATAAAATTTTGTCTGCCAGAGTTAAGAATGAAAAAGTTGTTTTGTGACAGATATTAATATTAAGCATTGCATAAATACCATAACAGCAAAGAGTAAAAACTTCTAGATTTAGAACCTCTTAAGCCATTGCTAACCAGTGCTGTCAGAAGATTTTGGTTGCCAAATTGGTGAAAATCAGTAGAGCGACCTGAAAGCCAGTGACGTGTTCAGATGTTTCTGTCCAAATGAATTCCTGCTTCTAACCCCAGCACACAACACCCTGACTATTCAAGGGCATAAAGAACGCTTGCTAGGCAACTGGAGAATATGGATGTTAAGTATTAGTTAGCGGAGTAAGCCTCAGACCTGCCAGCGCTTGTGAATTATGAGTAGGAGCTCTGCATTTTAACATAGGAGTAGGCTGGTCGTAAAGCTGTCAACTAAAAATATACCAAACAATATTATCATCATCCTCCACAATAAAAAAACAGCAGATGAGGCCATCGACATATTGACAGTTTTGATCTCCCTGATATTAAGTGACAATGCATGGAAGCATCTTCTCCCATGTCTCCCATTAGTAATCTTCCAGCTGGTCCTTCTGTCTCGACGTGAAAGATGTACTGATGCACCACCCTTGTTTGCCGTCTGCGAGATAAACAGGCAATGTTTCGAGTTCTATTATATCCAGAGATGTATTGTTTTATTGTTTATAGCTTGGTGTGTGCTTTGTCATTGTGGCATGTTAAGCTTGTGTGGAACAGTGTTATGATGTACTGTGGTGTGTCCTTTCCTGTGATTTCTTCCAGGTTTCTTAAAGTGAAAACAAATTCGATCGGAATATGTTCAACATTAGACGAGTATATAGTTATCAGTTAACTAAATATTTACCAGAGATGCCACAAGAAAACGCTTGAACGGAAGGTAGCAGATATTGAGCAGCTATTTGGAAGTTCAACCATTAGACAAATGGTTTTGCAGAGTGGTTAATAAGTTTATAGACACCTTTATTTGTCACATATACATTACAGCATAGTGAAATTCTTTTTTCACACATCCCAACTTTAGAGGTTGGGGTCAAGGTGAATGGTCAGTTATGATGCAGCGCCCCTGGAGCAGTAAGGGTTGGGGGTCTTGCTCAGCGGCCCAGTAGTGGCAGTGCTGGGATTTGAATCCCAATACACCAATCAACAAGCCAGAGCCTTAACCACTTGAGCCACCACTGCCCCATTTTACTACGCCTTTCCCACCTCACCTTCTTAGGCAGGACTAAGCAATATTTCTCTCTGGGGTTTCTCTTTGCGGCACACTCAATTTTCTAACACAATGAAAACATGGTGTAAATACAGTATATTTTTGTAGTTACAGTTCTAAATTTTCAGGATAGCTCTCAGGATAACGTCATACAACTGCATGACTACCAGACAAGATTTGTTCACATGGAGGCTTCTTGAAAAACATGGGCAATAGAGTTTAGCTACATATTAAAAACGTCTTTAGCACATACTCATGTTGATTACTCACTGCATATTATATACTCTTTCACCTGGGGTTTAGTTTGAGTAGTATGTTATGCTGAACACAGCCTGTGTCTTGTAACCTCCGCCAGTTTAGCTAGAGGGCCACCACACTACACACCTGACTTAACAGAAGAAAGCCTTGATAATTAGTTGACATCAGGTGTGTGGAGCAGAAAAGCCATTTAACGTTGCAGTTTTGGACACCTTCAGGGTGAGAGGTTGTGTGTGGAGTTTTTTTCAAGCTAAAATTGACCAGAGGCCTACAATGCAATCAAAAAAGTGGGAAAAAGAAAATGGACCTTGCGAGCTAGTCGCAGAGAGTCCCGCTCATCACAGCTGTGTGTGCGTGTGGACAAGTAGTGCTCTGTGTTGTAGGTGAAGTTGAGGGGTGATGTTTATGGATGCTGATGGAGAGGGCAGAAAGGTTGTGTGTGAGGGGGTTGTAAACCGCTAGTGAAATGAAAATGGCTCTTTAGCAGAAGCCAGGACGCTCCACTGCCCCCACAATCAATGTGTTGATTTACTACCTGAAAGCCTGTCAAACCAAGAGAGAAGTGTGTGTGTGTGTGTGTGACAAGGAGTTCAACAAGGTGGGAGAGCAAGATTGAGGTAAGCTTTAGATAGCAAGTTATGAAGATATGAACCTTTTCATTATAAAATTTCACAACTCAATATACGCAAGATTGTGAAATTTCCAAGTGCCAGGTTTAGTTAATAAGAACGCTACACCTAACCGCTCCGCTCGTCCGTCTTGCTTTACCTTTCTCTTCTTTCTTATTAAATGGTATTAAGTTATCTGTCTAAATCTAAGCCGTATGCTATGATAGGCTCCAGGAGATGAATTCATTTGTGTGTGTGTGTGTGTGAAGTGCTACTGTCTTCCTAACAGCGCACTGATCCGTCTACCTGCTGTGTTTCTCACACTGAATTGTGTCTAATAAAATATTAATCCTGTTTACTTGATGGTAGTGGAGTGTCTAGGAGGAGATGAACATATTTTCTCATTCTGTCTTTTACTCAAACACGTGTGTTCATCTCAATCCAGATCAACAACTGTTTTTTTGGTTTTGTTTTTTTTTAAACATACTGAATGATCTCAGTCGCGGAGCTAATAACACTTTCGAGCGTCTTTACACTTCATCCTAATGAATAAATATGCTTCCATGGAACTAAATTCAAATGAATGAAATTTAAGCTGACTCTGATTAGCAAATTACGTTCATGCAAATTGATTACATTAATTTGTTTGCAAATGATTGCATGATTAATTTGTTACTATTTAAAGCACCAACCCCACCACCACCACCACCACCCCCCGGAGCAGAGAAACATGTATGATGTGTTTACCTCAAACACTGCGTTTGTGTTGGACATGTGGTGTAGACAATTAACATGTGTTGGCAAATAAAGCCGCTGATAGTCATTTTAAACAGACTTTACTCACCTTATTTTAAATGTAATTAAAGTTTTTTTAATTATATTATAATAATTATATTATATGTATATATTTATTTATATATATATATATATATATATATATATATATATATATATATATATATATATATATATATATATATATAATCAATTATTAAATGTTTAATTATTTTAAAAAACAATATTAAGTGAAAACCACTAGAAAACAATGCACTTTTTTAGATAATAGATTTGTTTATTATTTATTATTTTTTATAAATACTTACTTAAAAACTAATTACATTGATACATTCCTTTTTACGAAATGTTTGTATCAAACACTTTATAGACAAATAATATTGTGTAATAAAATCTAAGAGCCAATCGTGTTCCAGTATGCAAATTAAGTTAATGTAACACCATTTTATACCTGGGAATGGAACTCCTTTGTTCTGTTTCTGGCGAATGGCCTCCACTTAATTTAGTACTTTAGTATTGTGTAATATAAAAGGAAAAAAAATTAATGGTTATTAGAACAAGTTCTGTGAGGACCTTAAATTATATAAGTTGAGAAACGAATACGGTGGTAGTTGTTTGGGGATGTTCTATAGCTTTTAGTCGATAATATTTATTATAATAATAATAATAATAATAATATTACTATTATTATTAATAATAATAATAGTAGCAATAATAATAATAATAACAGCTGGTACATCATTATTCTACCTGCTTTTTTTTGTTCATGTCCTGATATGTATTAATACAAAATTGAAGCGTAGCTTTTGCTGTATTCAGCCAGAATATATATTTTTTTCTTCTCTCTCTCTCTCTCTCTCTCTCTCTCTCTCTGTCTCTCTGTTCACACTCAAGCACAACAGATGGTCTTCATACAAATAGTGTTGCTTTGGGTTTCACTTTCCTCTGTAATTATAAATCCATTAATAATTTTCCTGCTGAAATGTAGGATTAAGAGAGGTGAAGCTCATTTACATTTTCACAAAGCAGATCTGAACCACTTCCACACGCGCTCTCACTGTGTAAGAGCTGAGAGCTGTGATAGTGGGGTTCAAAAATAAATGGAGCATTTCAGATAGTGACTGTAGGCTGCGGAGGTGTGTGGTGTGTGTGTGTGTGTGTGTGTGATTTGCTAATTAACAAGACTCATTTGACACTTACAGATGCACTATGCTTGCAACACACATGTATTATTCATGTAAACGGAAACATATTTCACACGCAGCATAAAACTGATGTGTTTTGTTTTCCGCCCCCGTCTCCTTGTGCTTTTCTTTAAGTGGCTGAGTTACTAAGAGCCCTGAGGACATGTGCATTTATCACAAGAGTCCATCCTCACTAATGCATGCCTGAATGCGAAAATGTGTCTGTGGAAGCTTTGGCTGTTTTTTTTTTTTGTTTTTTTGTACAAGTACTAATACATTTGTACCTCATGAATGTAAATGTCAGGGGGTATCCTGGTATCTTAATGCACTTGAAGTTTGTTTGAGTGTGTGTGTGTGTGTGTTTGTGAGCGTATGGGTTTGGAAAAAAAAGTCATTGAAAAGCACAGGTGTGAGTGCTTTTTGTGTAAGAGAGAGAGAGCTTTTGCGTGGACACTACTTGAGTGCTCTCCCCTCACCCAACCCGATTTTGTTTTATTTTATTTTTATTTTGAGCGTTTAATGTATTAAAAGGGCTGTGGTAATGAATTATAATCTTTAATGCAGCGACCGATCGATACATCCACAAAATAAATCAGCTTTTTACTGAGAGCGTCAAAGCCTTTAATACACTAGGGGGCGAAATGGTGGAGGGAGAGGAGGAGGAGGAGGAGGGGAGGCTGGCTGACAAGAGCTGGTGATGGAGGAAGGGGGGGGGGGAGAGAGAGAGAGAAGCTGGATAGATGAGAGTGGTTGAGATGGATATTATTAGTGACTATGTTTAAGAGCACACCCTCAGAGACCGCACATTCATAATTAATGTGTGTGAGGTCAAGAGGTCAGGACTTATCACACACTGTAAGCAGCCATGTCCCTGTTCCCTCAGGTTCCGCCCTGGAGCCACAAAGACTCTCTCTCTCTCTCTCTCTCTCTCTCTCTCTCTCATATCTTTCTGCAAAAACCAAAACCCCACAAACAGTCTGGTTGATTTTGTGGCCAAATCTTTCACAAGACTCTTGTTACTTTTGCTGATATTTTATTCTACCTTCTGGCAAAGGAGCAGAAACACTAATGCAGTTTCTTCTCAATAAGGTCCTGTGCCCTTTCCTAACACTTTATTTATTCACACGCCTACAAATCAGTCGCTAAAAACTTTTCAGCAGAATATTTCTGACATGTTGGTGAACTGCAGCCAGCAAAACGACACTGCCTGATTGTCGGTGAAGAGTCAGACATGGTATATCATCATTTCATAAACAAAATGCTCTGTGGACTGATGCATTTTGATGAATGTCGCCATGACAACTGCATAATTCATGAATTGTATTAGCGCTCCATTTGTCATTTCTGAGTTATGATTCACGCTAGGGATTGTCAAAAAACCTCTTTGCTTGCACCCACAGTGTTTTAAGATCCGTACCCTCCACCCCCCAACACACCTCGCCACACCTCTTCCCAAATGTCAGCGTCAGCTGGTGCGGTGTGATGCAGGCCGAATTAATATGCACTCATAAATATCTTGTTAGCATCACTTTATGCGAGAGACATGCTTGTATTTATTCTACTGGCAGGGACGTCATGTTCAGCAGCTCCAGAGCATCATTGCTGCCACCGAGTGGTGATGGAAGGGAATATAACTGTCATAATGTTTTATTACGTCTCCCTTAATAAGTCAGAAAACTGTGTATTCCATGTACAAAAATTTTTATTCAAAAGTAGATTTCTTTTAAATAATAGTGCAAAAACATCTCTCGTAATCCACAAATATCTACGTTTAAAAAGCTTAAAATATAAAACAGTATACATAAAAATAGCATGTTGAATTTGTAACACTAAACAAAAATAAAAATGATCATACATGTCCCAGAGTTGCTTGAATCCTGCTGCTGTATCTAGTCCTGGCTTTTGTCAAAACTGGAATGAGAATCTGTGGTAAAGAGGGGCAGTGGTTAGATTACAGAAACTTGTCTTGGATGGGTGAGTTTCTGAAGGCTGGGTATGAGAGATAAGACATTAATGACCAGCATTGCAGCTTGTTTTAATCTACTGACCTTCGGCTCCAGAGGAGACACGACTAACGTCCGAGTGTTCGGGAGTGATGTTCTCTTCACTCTCACCTTAAACACACACAAACACACATTTTATAATCACTTTGGGGGTTTCTAGGTTCCTCAACAAATGTCTTATAGTTTAATATACATATAATTTAATAATTTTTTTCTTCATCTGCTATTCCTTCCATAGGACTTGGATAATAAGTAAACTGGTAGAAAAATTTGGGTAAAAATCTCCCAT
The DNA here is from genome assembly GCF_019097595.1 of Hemibagrus wyckioides. Taxonomy (NCBI): domain Eukaryota; kingdom Metazoa; phylum Chordata; class Actinopteri; order Siluriformes; family Bagridae; genus Hemibagrus; species Hemibagrus wyckioides. The sequence continues at coordinate 21,363,588 of NC_080717.1, forward strand.
TTGTATTTGGCTATTTAAAGTGACATTCCCATATTTATACTTTACCAAGTATAATGCGTTAGTAATCACTTGTATGGCGTGTTATAGAGTATAATCAGACACTTGTTTAGGTTTAGTGTAAAATAAACAATTTAATTAGCTTAATATTGTTTTGTTTATTACAATATTTACTCATTGCATGGTAACTGTAAATAAGCGCTGTCCTCTCTCTTTGACTCTCACACCTCCTCACGCTTCTCTCTGCCTTCTTTTCTTCTCATTGCTTTCAATTTCATTGGTTTCTTTCTCATGCTCATTTTCTCCTTCCTCCTCCTCTCTCTCTATTCTCACTATCTTCTCCCTCTCACCTCTTCCCTCTTCGCTTGGCGTTGGACTCCCATCCTGGTCTTTTTCCCACAAGGCACTGGATGGCGTGTTTAAGCGGCGAATTGGCCGTGAGCGATGGTCTCCCGGGCTGAAGGATTGGGACACACCTCCCTCTCGGCTCCTACCTAAACCCCAGCCATGTCTGGAGGAGCCCAGTTTACGGCGTGCTGTCCTCAGGATCACTTTAGATGGCTCATCTGGGTCTCCCTGAGAGGACACTCTCCTCAAGGTCGATGGGGATGTCGGGGCACTCCTGGGGTCTTGCTCGTGACCTGTGCAGATGGACTTATTAGAGATCATATTCTTATAGCACTGATTATAAATACTGTTAACAGCCACACTGACAAATTATTAGTGGCAACTTGTGAGATATTTGCCTATCCTGTGAGGACATTCAGAACAGACTTCCACAGCTCTATAAAGAGTTACTGCTCTCTAAGGTGAACTAAAGCGAACACCTCTGGTAGAGATCCAAGATTAAGAATTATAGCAAGACTGCTTCAGAGTGCAAGCCTCTTATTGTAATGGGCTTTGTAGGACAGAGTTTTACAGAGTCCATAGCCGTGTGTTTGGTGTGTGTGCCGCCTTGTTCGAGGTCTGGACTGCATTAACTCTGCTGTCTCTTACTCAAAGCTGATGATGTGAGGGAGGAGGGCAGCGCAGAGTCTCCAGGCTCTTCCTGGATGTCCATGCTGCCGATGGTGATAAACTGAGCTCGACCATCTCTGCCTCCTTTAGGCTTTATCAGCTTCTTCATACGGTCTGCGATCCAATTAGACTTCCTGGTGGGTCAAGAAATACGTGTATGACCATGGAAAACAAATGTAGCCAGAAGGCAGAACAGAACAGCTGGTAGAGGACGAACATAACAAACGATTTGGAAACAAATGGAATTTACATAAAATGCCCTGAGGATGCATGTCCAGCATATATTAAAAAGTTAAGAAGTGTACAAGATTGTCTACTATAGTTTTGCAAAAAAATGGACATCAACTGAGCCTGAAATCTTTTTTGTCAGTACAGGCCCAGATTATATACTACAACACTGAGCATTACTGAGGAACTGTGTGCAATCTGAGAGTGATATTTATGGAAAAAATCTGAGGTGATTACAAGTTGGCTAGCGCTAGTACAAAACCTAAAGCATGCTTTGGACAGCAAACATGTCTTGGCTGATATACAGCATCTGTGGCAGGAGGAAAATTGTGTACATTTAATTTCTAAAATCTTCCTTCAAATCTGACTGACTTGGGCTGTTTGGGTGCAGACATGCCAGGCTCCAGAACCCGATATTGATCCATTATCTTCTCCACCAATTTCTGCTTCTCTCTGCGTAGCTCGTTCAGTTTATCACTGGAAGACGATAAAGGGAGAGGAAGAGGGAGAGATGTTATGTGCTCATTAAAGAAGAGATCTGAGTGAGAAGGCATGTTGTGTTTCTAAATCTATTTATATCTATATGAAAGAGCAGATGAAAAACAGGAGGAATTAGCTACTATAACCCCTGATTTGGGGAAAAAGCCAAGCGATAAAGACAGTAATACAGAATGAAGAGCGCGGGTGTGTGTTTGTGTAATACACACAGGTATTCTCTCTGCTGGTTGTGGTGCTGGTCTCGGCTCTCGAGGCTGCGCTCAAGAAGGGCTCGGTTCTCTTTGGCTATACTCTGGTTCTGCTCTACAAGGTGCCTGTTCTCCTCCTCCATATTGCCTTTCAACTGAGTAAGAAGCTAAAAGCAAAACACACACACACACAAATTCCTTCAAAAACCTGCATGAACATAATTACTACCATAATATGCATAATGTTCTGGTGTTATTAACATAATGCATGCTAGAATCCAAGTGTCACAACATTGTGGCGTTCTTAATGGTTTTCTTCTTCATAACTGTCACTGCTATTAATTACAAAAAGCACTAACACTTTTAAAAGAACACTTCCAGGGTGTTAAAAACAGCTAAATATTTCCTCGGGTTGTTTTTTGTGTTGTTTTTTTTTTTTTGCACTTATCATCTGCCAGGATTGATGTGTGTGGTTTTCTTGGACCTGGTACTGGCTGTTGAGGCGGACATTGTTGAGGTCCAGTTGCTGGTTCTGTTCTTTCAGCATGTTGAGTTCTCCCTCCAATTTGGTTCGCTCTAGCTGAGCCATGCTCATTTCATTACGCAGAACCGAAACCTGGGCCATTAACTCCGACTGCACCTGGACCCACTCCTTCTGCTGGTTCACAAACCTGCAAGTAATTCAGCTAAGAATTATTCAGGAAGTAGGACAAGCTGTCAGTATCCTTGCTCATTCAGTGCCTAATGCAAAATCATTATCACCTAACTAAATAATAAATAAATAAATGTACCTTAATAATGGGCAGTGGTGGTTCAAGTGGTTAAGGATCGGGGTTCAATCCCCAGCACCGCCAAGCTGCCACTGATAGGCCCTTGAGCAAGGCCCCTAACACTCATTCTGTATCATGACTGACCCTGCGCTCTGACCCCCAACTCCCAAAGATGGGATATGCAAAGAAAGTAATTTCACTATGCTGTAATGTATATTTGATAAATAAAGCCTTCTATTCTATTCGAATGAGTAATGCCTTTAATCAATATTCCATCTAAAATTTAGCACTGATTCATTTACAACTCCAATTCGTTCTAAATCACAAAACTCCAAAATCAGAGGAGCAAAATGCACCGTAAAACACAATGAGTCTTACTGATTAAAACTGTGTAGAAAATGAGTGAAATTGGGAGCACATAGAATGAAAAATGAATTAACCTGCATCTGATCCACAATTCCCTGCTGTCATGTAACATCAAAACAACTTGAGAGCAAATGATGAATCAGCTAATCCCTTACCACCGTATACATTACATTAAACATACCCTCATTTACATTAGAAGATGCCATAGGGAGAGAATCTAAAGAAAGTCGTTGGTAAACTTCAGATATCCAGGACTCAGGGAAAGAATTCAATTATGTGGAGGGGAAAAATACATTTAAGTCAAGCTGAGTTAGAGCTGCTTCAGGCTGAAAATAAAACATATTTGAACACAGAGATGTAGGTAGCATAACAAAAAGAAGCCACGATAATCAGGTTCAAAGACACATGGAGCCCCGCAGACAGCTTGTACACTCAGTCCACGAGTCTGTATGAGAAACACTGTCATGGCTCAGAAAAAGGAGAAGTCCCCTTCAGCAAGGCCTTGTGTTGTATCTCGCTATCTGGGGTTAAGAATTAGCTCGCTAGTTTCGGAGTGTACTGCATTCCAATCAAAATTATATATGAAAACTGTTATGGCACCAGCATAGTAGGAGGAATTTATCAAACTTTCTGTGGCCCTGTGCACAATTTGTTATGGTCAGCATTTCTGTAGCAGAGAGGGCAAAAATCTTTAACAATATCTTTTAACATTACTTATGTTTTATTAATTAATTGTTACTGTTAAGAAACTTTAACTTAAATCAATACTACTGAATCATTTAAGCCTGTGTGCATTTGTTCTGTTTGGCTGTCTATAGGATACAGTTTTAAGTTGCTATGCAGCACAAACACACAAATATAGAAACTTGGCCGTGACTCACGTTGATCTGTGCGTCTCTCTGACTTACTCATGTGGGTTTAGGTTTTTCTCTGTGGGTGTCTGCATCATTTCCTATCATTATCTCCACCTGATAATGAAACGACAAAATTTCAGACTTGCCTCTCGTTCTCCATTTTGAGCCATTCCAGCTCTTTCTCTCTGTCGGCCTGCTCCTGTACGGCCCTCTCCATTCTCTCTCTCTCTGCTTGTATTTCTTTCTCAGACTCCTCCAGCTTAGCTTTGCTTTCCATAAGCTCTTTATGTCTGGAGATAAACGGTACAAAAAAGCAGGTGAAATCAGGGACGTATATTACATAATGAAAGCAAATTCAGTTTGCATACACTGGAACTTCTGAGCGGGTCTAAACATCAGTAAACACACTGTGACAGTTACTTAAGAAATACAGACATACAAAGCTTTATCAGTTACAGCAGGCACAATAACATTAATGTCAGGATGCTTGATGTATTTGTCAATTCAGTAGCACCATGCTAGTTTTCCATTTATTAAAAACAGATTTTGAAACAAAACAATCCACAGTGTAATGTTCTTTTGTCAAACCAAAAGTAGAAAAAGATTTTACTGAACATTTTAGAAGATATCTGGGCAAAGATCAGCCACCTCAGAGATTTGAAAAAGACAAAAATACCTTTGTTTGAGATACACCTTGCACCTATGGTATATAAACACACCTAAATTTACATTTCTTACTATATCATTGGTTGTTTGCTCACTTTTCCATGTCAAAAGAATCCAGTGTCAAGTTCTATTTAATGCACTTCTTATATTTCCATTATATATACGCAAAAGTTTGTGGGCACCTGATCACACTCATGTTGGGATTCCCCAAAATGTTGTCACAAATCTGGAAGAACATAGTTGTCTAGAATGCATTTGTACGCATTACAGTTTCCCCACCCTCTGGAACTAAGTAGGCTGAACATGTTCCAATGCCACTGTGCACAAAGCAAGCTCCATGAAGACATTGTTTGCCAAGTGAGGAGTGGAAGAACTTGAGTGTCCTACACAGAGCCTTGACTCTGACTCAACCCCACAGAATGAACTGGATCACCGACTGCACCCCAGGCCTCCACACCTAACATCAGTGTCTGCCATCCTCCACCTCCAAGGTATCCACAAACATTTGACAGCATGGTGTAGGAAACTTTTCAATAATTAGAAATTGAATTGAATCAAATTTGATTTATTACAATAAAAGGACTGCTATACTTAGTGTATTCCTATTCAATTATTTTTGCCCTACATATATCAGTGCATTGTACTTTTTAAATAAATATGATGAAATTTAGAGTTAATCTTTATTAAAAAGCAAATGACTTCTCGTTAAAGGACAGAAGTAGCCGTCTGCTCTCCAAAAATAGGATTCTACTAGGATTTCTCCTAGGATTTGTCAAAGATTTCTAGCTAAAGCACAGCATCAAGCAGATTCCTTTATGATCTTGAGTAGACTTTTCTAGGGGGTGTTTGTGTACGGTTCCCAGAATATTTTCCCATAGTGTAGTGAACCTTACCTGGCCTCCAGTTCTCTGTACTGAGCCTCAACCCCTCGACTGCTGCTCTTCAGCTGACTGTGCTTGGCCAGAAGCTCTTCTAGCTCTGCCTCCTGTCTCTGCTGTAAAGCTGTCAGCCTCTCATGGTCCCTTCTCAATGATTCACACCGCACTGCTGACTCTTCTTTCTCCTTCTGCCACACCTTAGACTCAGCCTCTAGAGTAGCACAGCGCACCTCGATCTCTCTACACTGTACCAACAACGAAGCATTCTGGGAGCTTAGAGAAGCCTGCTCCACCTAAGTGTGAAAGACGAACAGAGACCAATATTTAATAGTTTATAGCACAGTGTGGAATTCTCAGATCTGATTTATCAGAAGCTTGTTGATTAATTTTCTATAACAGCAGTTCTGACTGTATTTCAAGTTTACATCATTACTGCTAAAATATATATATATTTATATATTCAACAAGTTTTTCGTGGAGGACAGTTCAGATCATCTAAGTTTCCAAGCTTAATAATAAATGGACAACAAGAATGAATTGTTTATATGGTAAAGTTTTCTGTAAGGAGATAGTTATGTAATATTAATGGAAAGAGTCAAGGTAGGTGACAGTCAACAAGTTTTCAATCGCAGGGCAGAGAACTTCATTGGAGACGTTCCAGTTTCTCTAATGCATGACAAACCGCATTATTTTTTCTTAACATCATGAGAGCAAAGAAAAGAGAGACAGTTGAAGGAACAACTGTTTATAGCTGTTAAAATGTAAGTGATCATAGGAATTAGTTTGTCTTGCAATTCCTTAAAATTAAATGAATTATATCATATAAATAGGTTAATATGACAATTATTAATAAATGAAATATTTTAGTTTATGTCAAATTGTTGTGGTATAAATGAAACAAAATTAGCACAGCTTTAGCATACACAGAACAAAACCAAACACTTGGTACAGTGAGACACGAAGAATTGGGATGCTGGAGAATTCTGCTTCCCTTTCCCCAACTGCATGCATAGCCAGCAGCCAATCACAACCGTGATTAAATAAATGGGGCATTCCGATTGGCCAGACTCGTTCCTCCTGTATTTTAATTTTCAGCATCCCCGCACCACACTTTCCTAAACAATGCTACGCTGTACAGTACTTGATATATTGTTAATATTTTACTTTATTTTAATTAATGTTTATATTTTGTAATTAATAATTGTATTTTTATTAATAAATTACCTTATTTCAACATAAAAATAATTCACTATAAGTTTTGCGGAAAGGGCGATATACCGGGAAAATCCGCAAAAAAAATTAGTTATGTTCCAAATAAAAATCTGCGATATACCGGGACCGCGATATATGAACCATGATATAGAGGGGGATTACTGTGTTAATTCTAATTGTTCATTTTAATGGGATCACAAATTGGAAAGTTGTTCCATTATTACAATTCATTTATCACACTTGCACATATCCAGAGCACTCAGAAAATTAGGTGGTGCAGAAACAAATGAGAAGTTTTTAACTCAAAGAGCGTACGTGACAAAGTTATGAATTAAATTCGCAGCTGATGTTAAGGCCCGTTACTTTCCACAGACACCATAGTTCAATTTTCCTTTCTTTACTTTTTTAAGAAAATGATTTTATGTTACAAAGAAATTCCATTGTGTGAAATTTTCTGTTAGTGGCTGCTAATTAGGACAGTGCAAAAACAACACATTTGTGGGGTTTATTCTGAGTGTCATTACCATACAAATACTTTGCTGTGTACAATTATAGCATTTATTAGATACGATTTCGAATATAATTTCCAGTCAGGGCTTAATTTAGAAGGTGACATCACATTCAACTTTTCTATACCTATTAGATTCTTGTGCAGAAGAAGTGATGGGGACGTGATGGGGCTATCAGGGCAATGTGAGGGAAGAGTAATAAGGTTGTAATGGGAACTAAATGTGGATGTATTGGGTGTTGGAGACGTGTTGGGGACATGATGGGAATTTGATGAGGACATATTAGCGGTATGATGGAGATGTGATGGGGACATGATTGCCACCATACTGATAGCCATCAGAGCGAGTATGCTTGACATCCCAGAACAGAATCTTTAAAATGCTATTAATTACAGACACACACACACACACACAAGCACCTGTAGTTTGGTGTTGAGGTCCTGCAGTTTAGCGCAGCTCTCCTGCAGGCTGATGGAGTGACGTTGCAGCGTGTCCAGCTGTTCTCGCAGCTGAGTGCAGGCTGCTTGTGACTTGGTCAATTGTGACAGCAACACCTCTCGTTCCTGCTTCAGCACTGCATTCTGGGATATAACACAGGGACAGGGATTACAGCACATTAGCAGAGAAGTCATAATATAATTGTATTTTGATATGATGAACTTTATAGATAGGCAGTTATGAGAAAAATCATTAGTTAGTATATATATATATATATATATATATATATATATTTATATATATATATATATACATGTATATATATATATATATATATATATATATATATATATATATATATATATGTGTGTGTGTGTGTGTGTGTGTGTGTAAAATGAGTTAACTAAAAAGAACAGTTTATAGGGAGAGTAATCTGATAATGGGAAATGTTAATAATCCAATTTCTTTGAAAATCCATGATGTCTGAAAAAGTCTTTAACAAGATAATACTTTGTACTTTGTGTCATATGACCACTTCAATAATCTTGTAAATGAAGAAATCAAATTATTACTGTGCATGTAAAAGCAATCATAGGCACAAACCTCCTTCTCTAAACTTATCAGTTTCCCGCAGTCAGGGTATTGGCTCTCACTGTTGATTTTAGCACTCTCTGCTTTTTTGTCTTCAGGGGTTTTTGCGTCCTCAGAAGATGACTCAGTGACTGCGATCTGATCCTCAGAGCCGATATGTGCCTCCTCTGAACTTTCGCTCTGCTCTGGACTTTGTCTGTTTGATTTAGAATCTTCTTTCGTCCCAGAGCCTGAATTGCAGGGCGAGGCAATGGCCTCTGACACTACTCTGGCATGCTCGGCTTGCAGCTGTACAAGTTGTGAGGTGGCCATTTTAAGCTTGCCTTCTAACTCTTCAGTTAACTGGTTTAACTCAGCAGCCTGAGTGCTCAACTTCTGGGACTGCACTCTCTCAGCGGTTAAATCCTAAAAAGGAAAATAAATAAGAGAAATTTAAACATTCTATTCGGACACACACTTCCACCACAAAAGTGAGTAAAATATGTATAATGAGAAGTGTACCTGTGATAAAGAGGTGATCTGTGTACTGTTCTCAGCATTTAATGCATTTAGTTGCTGGTTCTTCTTCTTCAGTTCCTCTAGTTGGATGCAGGTCTCCTTAAGCTGGGCAAGTTCCTGACACGCCCGTCTACAGAAACGTGGGATGAGAAAATTGAGTCTGTGTTTCTGCAATACACCAGTGCCCTAAAGCCTTATACATAAAACTGCTTAATGAGCACAGCAATTACAACAGTTTGTGATTTTAGAGCCCTTTGCTACCTGTGAGGCAAACAGTAATTGCTTGAAAACAAGCCATTCCCAGTAACCTACTCAACCCTTAAGTCTTAAACTTATGCCTAGTGATGTAGAGCTGAGAAACTCTGTTATGGCAAGGATGGGGGTCATTTGGGCCAGAAAAATAAGCAAGCAAAAGCCTAAGCTTTCTTTCTAATTTTTTTAAACAATGTTTGTACAGCAATTCATAAGAAAGTGTGCACATAAACTTTTATAGTGTCATCTTAATTAAAAGTGATGAGAAGCTGCTTTTTGAAGCTGTTGGCAATTGTCTGCTGTGATTGCCACAGCAAAGCAAACAGCTAATTTAGTCTAGTAAAATTATCAGTGTAGGACTTTGTTGTTTGTTCATTTTTTCCTCTCTCCTTCTCTTTATATACTTCTACAAGTATATAGTTGATATAAGTTTCTCGCTGGCATCCCTAACAAATGTGGCTGAAGTTAAATTAATGATAAACTTGACTAATGTTTGCAAAGTTAAATATAAGAGTTTATTTCACACTAAATACTCAAAATATTCTTTTATTCTAAACAGAAATAGAGAGCACTATATCCATGCATCTTTCAAGCAAGATGACAGAAGCTTAATGTGATATGTGGGAAAGGGTCACAACAAATCGAACTGGTCAGTCATTCCAGATTCACAGGCTGATGGTCTCATATACCATTTAAATGGTACATTAAAAAAGAAGAATGCCATTTAATTTATTTTACAGTTAAATGGGTGTCAACCTGCTTAATCTTTGTGGACCCCTGTTCTAAAATATCTCTGAATTTCAATAACTCAGTTCTATAAATAAGAGAGGTAGTAGCAATTCTCAGTAATCAAAGTCTGAACCTGTGCTGGAGCTCCAGGCTGCAGGCCCTCTGATTGCCATGTTCCAGGGCTGAAGCAGTGCTCTCCAGCTGCTGCCGGAGTCTGGCCATCTCACGCTCCTTCTGCCTCTGTTCGCGCCGTTGACTGTCCAGCTCAGATTGACACAGCTCCTTCTCCTGCTCCAGTCGTGCGACCTCCAGCATGGCCTCATCCCGTCTCTTGCCCAGAGATTCGATCTCTAGGCCAGACTCCTTCAGCTCGGCTTCTAGCTCCTCCTCTCGTCGACGGGCCGAGTCCAAGCTCCGCCCTAAACGCTCAAGCTCCGCCTTCAGTGTTTGATTGGTCAACTCAAGCTGATCACCCTTTAAAATGTCAAGAAATGAAAGAATCTAATTCTCAAATCTCAGATTATTATAACAATGTCACCCTAAATGTTATATATCTACATAACAATTAAATGCTTCTGTAAAATTGATTATGAGAATAAAAACCTTGTCGCAGTGTAAAATTGTCACTGCGTGTTTAATTACCTTCAACAAACAACTGAATTTTTATTCATCTAATCTACCTTTAATATCTATATTTGACCTACAATTAGATATAAATGAAGCTAATAAACTCAGGTTTTACAGCTCTACAATGAGACTCATTAAAGTTTTATTGGTGTGCATCCTCACCTTCCGCACTGAGGCCCGAAGAGAATCTATGGTTGCTTTGAGGGTTTCTCTCTCCCTCTCCAGTGCAGCTCTCTCTCCCTCTAGCTGAGGAATAAGTGCAGCCTCCATCTTTTGCAGCTCTGCCTGACTGCGCAGACGCATCAGCTCCTCCTCCTGGTGCATGGATTCACACTGCAAAATCTAACACACAAACATAGATATGCAACTTTTGAAAAATATCTAAATCGTTAACGTGATCTTCAACTGCATCAAAGATTGGGGAATCGACTTTTTGGCTAAAATCTCTTTCAACAAGTTGGTCTGTTTTCATTTTGACACTTCTCTAGATTTCACACAATGCCTTTCAGCTACCTGCTAACAGGTGTGCCAGTGGGATTCAGCTTTTACTTCATCGCTATGTAATGAAAGTGATGCAGCAGTGCTTTGTTGCATTATTGTTTTATAGATAGAACAGATAAACCTTCCAGATCTTTAAATTTCATCCTTATCTTACCATGCACACTGTTATGCTCGTAATCTTATTGCTCGTAAACAAGTTGAGCCAAATCGTATCTCAGGGTAACTGTATCGTATGTCTGCTATATGTCTGCACTGCATTCTAGAGTCCATAACAGATATAATGTGTTTTTGTTGTATTTAATGTTGGTTGTATTTAATGTTGGTTCTCTGCCCAGCACATTTATTTAGCATACTGTTTTGTTCATTAACGGATGGTAAATTCTGTGATACCTCTATCTGTTTCCTGGCCTCAGTGAGGTTCTCTGCTGCTTTCCTCAGTCTCTGGCTCTCAATTTCCAGAAGAGCCAGTTTCTGCTCCGTCTCCCGAGACTTCTTAGTCTGCTCTCCCAGTTTGGATTGCAGCTCTTGGACCAGATTTGCTTGCTGATCTGCCTCTTCGACTGCCTGCTGCAGCTGAGTGGATAGAGCATGGATCTCCCTGTGGAGCTTATCCACCTCCACCTCCATCTTTCTCACTTCTTCCTCCTGTTTTCCTTTTTCTATAGGTATCTGATCATCTGATTTGCTTTCCTCCTTCGGTGTCACGATTTCAATTTTATTTTTTCCCGTTCCTTCTGCCTCGCCTCTTTCTTTAGTCGCTATATCGTTTTTAGTCTCCTCTTTTCTCTCTTTCAGGAGGACTTCCTCTCCTTCTCCATCTTCCCTCTGTGCTCTCATCATCTCCTCCTTTCTCTTCTCCCTTTTGTCTGCCTCCTCTTCTTTTCCCATGTCTTTTCCTTCACACTCCCCTCTCGGGATCTCTTTCTCCACCTCTCCAGCTGACCTCTCCTTCTGCTTTTCTTGGAGTCTGGTTTTCTTCAGCTCTTCAAGGTTTCTCTTTAGACTGGTATTTTCATTCTTCAGGTTCTGAAACTGACAGTTGGGAGGGGGAAAAAAACTGAAAACCTGAAGCCCAAAAGCAGCAGATCAAACAAACTGGAAACAAACTCTGTAGTGTGGGCTTTCTGTTTATTGTTTGTTGAGTGTGTGTATGTGAAGTGTCTTACCTCTCTCAGGGTATTCTGGTGCTCTTCTTCCAATTGTTTAAGTCTGTCCGTCTGTCTCTGAAGAGCCTCTGTCACCTCTGGAGAGTTCGTCTGCAGAGCCAGAGCAACCCAAGTTAAGCATCTCATTATCACCAACAGAGTGAGGAAACCAGGGTTAGTGGTTAAATTGGAATCAAAGCCAATCAGCAGCATTTTGCTACTGATGCTGTCTATCAAAGATCATCGCCTGCCTCTAATAGTTCAGCAAACTCATCTCATATACACAAAAAAAGTTATTGTCAATAACTGTCCATGAAAAAATAATTGCATTTCCCATCTAAGAACAAATTGGCAATTATCTTTTACGAGCTTAGTTCATTATCCATCACAATGAAGATTCGCACATGTATACATTATCAGACTTTTCTTAGCACGGTCGGTAGGTGTGAATCTCGTACTTGTATTATTCTGGTCAAGGATCATAACTGTGTATTGCCTAGCAAAAGGGATGTTCTTGAATTAAAGCTTATCTGATCATCCAATCTTACTTTTGCAAATGTTCCAAATTATATGTAAGAGTTCTTTGGTATTCATGACTGAGTATTTAATAGTGACACCGTCATCTGGAGGCAAATGATTGCTGACAACCCGCAATTACAGCATGCTCTGTAATTAAATATTTGTAATGCAAATGTCTGTCAAACCGACAAACTGGTGCTGATGTTTTAAATAGAAAAGATGTTATGAAGTTAAATTCTTGTCAAGATTAATCATACATGAATGCACTGCTGATTATATTTTTATGAATCATTAATCCCTTCATTGTAAATGTAACTTGATAACGTCTGTGAGTTCACAAATGCGGCATAAAAGTATAACCTCTTGCTCGGCTTGTAGGCGCTCCAGACGTCTCCTCAACTCTGCATTTTCGTTCTCGGCTCCCAGAAGCCTTAGTGAGGATGCCTCGTTCACCTCTACACTCAGTGGCTTCAGGTCCACTTCTGAGTAGAATTAGGGGAAAGGAAAAAAGAGATTATGGAAAAGCAATGAAGTATAATTTGAAGATATGGCACTGAATCAGAAAGCGACAGGGTGGTCAAGTGTCATGTGCTATAATAGTCACCATGATCTTCAGGGGTTCTGGGTTCCTGAAACTCTTCATCAGATTCCAGTTCAGAGTAGAGGACACGAGGATGAGTCACTCTTTGTGTGACATCGGCAGAATGAGATGGGTGCTTTAGATCCATCTGCAGGCTCATATTCATCTCCAGCAGCTCGTCGACCCTCTGCCTCTCTACATCCCGCTCCTACACACACACACACACATACAGACACGTGTACATACACAAACATCCCCTCGCCTGCCCTCTGCATCTCCACCCTACTCCCACCCACCCTCACACACACCTCACACAGCTTCCTCCTTCCTACTGAAGCTATTCATTATGGGTGCCACTTGTTCATTACTATATTTAACATTTCTATTCAGTAAACATCTGATTAAAGAGATTAGCCGCACTCCTCATACCGCCTCCATGTCCATGAGTTTCTGCCTGAGCAAAAGATTGTCTTTTTCCAGTTCCCGTAGGGCAGAACATCGGGCCCGTGCGTCATCAAGTTGCTCCTCCAGCAGGGCCTTGTTCTCCTGCAGTGAAGCACAGTACTGCTGCTGCTCCTGTAGGGGACAATAGAGAGGCATAATCGCACTAGCTAACTGAATGTAGCGCTATATTTTCTTTTGGTCTCAAAAAGGTGAAGCATTGATTAGACACGAGTTGAAAATCATTTTTGCCTGTTCTTCTTGGCTAAAAAAACTCAAGAAAGCTCCTCAGTGTCTGTGTAATTCAGGTAATACCTAGGCTTTATGGATTTCGAAAAATGGCCTAGTAATTCCAAAAATGTGATAGCCACCTAAAACACCTCCAGAAAGTTTACAGAATATAAAATTAATATGATACATGCTCGAGTGTAATGGTCTCAGTTGTAACTTTTCCAAAGCAACCTCAAGCCACACCAGAAATCCACACCAGAAAAGGTTACTCATAATTTTCAGCATAGTTTACCTAGTACACTGATGTTCTTATTGACATAATAGCAAGCTAATGTTAAGCGAAAGCCAGTGACAGAATCTTTTACCGTCTTTTAACGTTGTGCTGTTACTCATATTGTCATATATGGACACATCTCCCCTTAAAATCTCTCCTAATGTAATAAATCTCGACAAAAATCTCGATGTTCAAATAGCTATTAAAGGAAGTGGGTTATCTTACCTAAAACTAACAAGACCACAGAATTTCTTGTCTGAAACCAGGAATCTCAGGAAAAACTTATTTCAAATGTATAAAAATAACAGAAACCAGCCTTTTCCTAAAACTAAATAAAAATGACATAAACACACATATAATTGCTAAGTAGTTTTCATAGTAAACAGATTTAAAAAGGCGATCAAATTAACGATTTCAACACACTTAATGTGTTTCTCAGGAGCAGTATGGATTAAGAATGCTGAAAATTTTGATGTTTTCTGGCAAGTGTGGTGCAAACTGGGCCGGGGACACAGATGGCTTAGGCCAAATGACTCATAAAAAGTGCAGCAAGTTTTGTGTTAGACAGCTGCTGCCGAAAGTTATAGGAAGTAGCTAAAAAAAAATTTATCAACCTGCAATCATCCCTAATTTGTTAAAGGTCCCTTGGGTGACAAGATGTCATTATTTTGAAGCTCTGCCTTTGTCAGTGGGCATTTCCAGCCTTTATGAGCTTTGTTGGTGCAGATTAGTTTACCTTCAGTTGAGTGCGGTAGAGCTCCATGCTACGCAGACGATGTGTACAAGTCTTAAGCTCCATCTGTAGCTGCTCTGCTCTGTTTGCACGCTCGCGCAGACAGTCCACTTCGTCTCGCAGATTCCGACTGACCCGAACCTCGCCCTGCAGTGCACGGTTCTGGCCACCGACACACAGTGAAAAACATAAGACTTGCAGTTGGTTAACTGGTCAGTAGTAAAGCAGTAACATCAGGATAGAGAGCTTTGTGTTTTTTCTACTTCAAGAGAGAGCGAGGAAAAGTGGGCCTCTTAAGGTAATGAATGTGCATAGCTATTATAATGTACGTATTAAAAGAATATTAATACGTGTTTTCTGTATTTTCAGTAACATTAAATATAACTACAAACAGAACGGAAGCAATCCTTTGAGGAATTTCTGCGTTATAAGTTAAATTAAATATATTCTATAATAAGAAAATAATTGCTTTCATTGCTCAAAACATGAAAAAGTAATGTTTTTGTTAGTGCAGAGCTCACCTCACACTGCAGTTTCTTAAGTTCCTCTTCCATAGTTTGTATTTCTCGCTTGTAATCAATTAATTGATCTTCTTTATCCTCCCTGAGAATAATTCACGGATGTTATTACGCAACATTATTTTTGACCTGGTACATTAAGCCCATTCTTAGTAGCTCAAGAACACATTCACACACTAAAGCACAAAATAAATGTTTTATTTTAACCTAAACTTGCACACACTCACAGTTCCTGTTTGAGTCTGCGCAGTTTGGCTTTGCTATCTGCCAGTTGGATGGACATTCCCTCTGGAGCGTCGTGCCAGGGGCCCGCAGGGGGCGCTGTGGGGGACGAAACTGACTCACACTGCACACTCAGCTCTGCAATTCTCTGAAAATCACACAACGAGACAAAGACGGTCAATGAAATCAAGAGTGAGAATGCCTATTGTTATTCTAATAATAGGAAAGATATCCTCCCTTCTGCTTCCATGTGGCGCTGCTCAGCAGGCACTGAGTTATAATAGCAGCTGGCATCACACACTCACACGAAACACAGTTGTTTTTCTTTACAACAATAGAAAATGACGGTTAATGTTCAAACTAGACAGAGTGTTTCAGCAATCTTTAAATATTTACCCCAAACAAAAGACAATCACTGCAGAAAGATGAAATTGATATTGTTTAGTGAAATCCTGATTTCTGAATGTCTGCTGGTTATGACTCTAAAGGGATAGTTAAATTGTGTCAATGACAGATTTAGATGAATATCCCGTCTCAAGATAATACTTTTATATATATCGGTATGTAAATATCACAGTTTAATGAAAACGACCGTATATATGCTTTCTCTGACAGGTTTGATGGCTTTAATGCAAAAGCTAAGAGTGTGACTTCCTGTGTCAAGAATTTTAACTTCATTTCAATGTCTGCAAAAGTGTTTTTACAAGTTGTCTTGAACTAAATTACATTGTCAGTCAGTACACTTGCGCATGTGAAATTAAGTCTAGTCTGTGCCAGACAATCTGTCCTATTGAAGATTAAACTGTGTCTTGGAAAAGGCAGTGTTTTTCTCTCTCACCTCTAGATGTGTGTCTCTCTGAGCCAGGAGGCTCTGGATCTGCCGAGCAAGGGAACCAAGCAGTGTCTGTAATTCCAGCCCATCCAGTGCACACATCTCTCCATACTGCAGTGGCAGGACTGAGCTCGGGTCCTGAGTCACCTGGAGCAAATCAAAGTAATGTAATATAAAACATCCTTGGGTTAGCTACAGTCAGTAACAGTTATTTTATCATGCTTCAAAAAAGCTGGTTTGAAACAAGTACTGTTCGTGAAGCCAAATCGCAGTCACACACACACGCATATATATATATATATATATATATATATATATATATATATATATATATATATATATATATATATATATATATATATATATACACTACCAGTCAAAAGTTTGTACACACCTTTTTAATTCAATGTTTTTTGTTTAGGGATTTATTTTCTACATTCTAGAACAATACTGGAGATTTCAAAACTATGAAATAACACACATGGACTTAAGTAATCCATATGTAATGACAACAAAAAACAGTCAGTTGTTATTTTAAGACACGAAGGTCAGGTGTTCTGGAATAGTTCTTGCAAGAACAGTATTGTCAAGTGCATTTGCAAAACCCATCAAGCACCCTGATGAAACTGGCTCACATGAAGACCATCCCAGTAAAGCAAGACCAAAACTTACCTCTGCTGCAGAGTTCATTTAGAGTTACCAGCCTCAGAAATCACCAATTAACAGCACCTCAGATTAGAGCCGTTATGAAGGCTTTACAGAGCATCAGTAGCAGACATATCTCAATATCAACTGTTCAAAGGACATTATTGTGTATTTCGGCCGCCTTCAGCATTGTTTTACAATGTAGAAAGAAATAAACATCAGGAAAGACCATGGAATTAGAAGGTGTGTCCAAACTTTTGACTGGTAGTGTATATATAAAGTGTGTTTAGGGAAATAAGTGTGACTTCCTGTCACTGAAATGGGGGGGATAGATAGAAAGAAAGAAATACATCATTACATACATATCCTAACACTGGAGCTTGACTTTACTGACATTACTGGTTTATTTTAGTCAAGCAAAAAATTTTTGTATATGTTTCCATCACTGGAACATTATTCAGGATTAAACAGGTCTATACTGCCTATTTTCCTGATAAATAATATGCTTACCAAGCATGTTCAAAAAAAATATGGGCTCTGTCATGATAAAATCTGGTGTTATGGAAGGCTGACCTCCTGTATACAAAGAGCGAGTTCCGCCTGAGTCTCGATGTTAAGTGACTGGATCTGCTGAATAAACGTTTGCCTCATCTCACACTTGGCCACAATAAAACACAAAGACATGCACAGATCAGTTCATTTGTATTACTTATAAATGAATCTTCTTAGTATCTATGTATATGTGGATGTTAAATGCAGATACCTGAACGGCACATCCCAATAACAACAGCAACAACCTTCTTAGTTCTTCCAGAGCACCCTCTGTTGACCAAAATTTGAATAAAAAAGTTTTTTCACTGAAATATATACTTATGCTGCATAATTATTTAATACGCCATACTTACTATATTTACTATGAAAAATGCTAGCATTTAGTGGAATCTAAATTTAAACAATAGCCACGGTTACTAACTAGAATAACTGAAAATGGTGAAAAGCTTACCTGTAAGAGGATCTCGACCCAAAACCGCTACATTGGGAAGAGGCATCAAAACCAACTGCTGAAGATTTTCCTAAAAATATATAAATAAGAAAAAGACAGAAAGAGAAAACAAAATCAGTGTATCACATCATTTTATTCTACTTATCAATCACGCTATAGTACACAAAGCTAATTAGTCAAAATGCCTGGGATAATAATATACTGTAATAATATTGGCTCTTTCTTTCTGACATAAGAAGCATGATTATCAGATATAGCAGGCATGTAATTTGTCAAGTTACTTATTCTTTCCTCATTCATACAAAATTGCTTAGACCAGCAAAAAGAAAATGTCCAGTAAACCAGCTTTACCACCAAGGCTTTAATAGTCTCAGAAACCAGCTGAATTAGCTTTAACCAGCATTAACCAACTTGGAACGGCACAGAATTTATAACCAAGTTTTAGAGTTTATAGAATCTAATTTTGCTTGTTGATTTTGAGCAAAATTAATGTTGGCCTTTGAATTGTAAATTTTGGTGATGGTTCCTGAAATACCCTACACCATGTACAACCATATAGCTAGCATGGGCAATGTAGATTGTACTTCCAAAGATATTATGACATTTCCAGAAACTCTGTGAGCAACATCCAAGTTATGGACTCAAGAGGGCAAGAGGATGGACCTGGTAACACTTCCTGGTCACATTTCCTGGTAATGTTGTGTTGCCTCCTTACAGCTCCAGGGTACACAGTACTACCTTTGTCCACTTGGGTTTCCTGTCCTTTTTCTTCCCACCTCCCAGAAAGAAGCTGGAAGGTGCCTACTGGCATCCCATCCAGTCTTCCTGTGATATATTTTTTTACTATGACCCTGACCACATTACTGGAGATAAATGAATGCTAAAGCTTTACTCAAAGTTTTTTTCCTAGCTAATAACTTCAAATCATTTATTAAAAAAATACTATATCTGGGCAGAAGTATATACTTAGATGTACCTGTAAAGGACAATGTATGGTTTGGAATGTTTCAATAATTTGGTGAAGCTTTAACCTGTGCAAAAGTTTTCATCTGCAGATCAAACATGATTCTGATTAGGATTTATTTTTTTCCACCATATAAATTTAAGTAGCATAGTCATACTGCTGGCTATGCTACTGGATTTTGCACATCCCACACCCCAACCTCAATCAAACTGAAACACCACCATCTTAACGACTCCCTATGTTTTACTCCAAACCTGTGCAAAAACATTGCTTGTTTTACACTGAGTACACTGAATACAACCCCTTAAATTAATTTTTTGTCGCAACTTTTGTTGCACTTATCTACTCATAGAACTAATTTTCTAACCATGACATTCTGAAAATTGTGTGCAAGCACCTAAATAATAATCAGTGAATGTCTGTGTTGATATTTCTAAATGATAACTGCAGCATCAAGGGTAGAGCTCAAAACAAGTCCAATAAACTCTGATCTGTGTTTGATTATAAAAATGTGCTGTTTAATATGCCACTGTATTCGAACTAGGCTGGAATTCCGTGGTGCTTTTTGGGCCATGTGTCCACTGGCTTTCTAACATTTGCATAAAAAGGTTGGAGACCGTCCTGCTGAAAGCACATTAAGGGTGAATGAACAGCACAACAGTGCATTTAGATACACCATAATAACATACTGCACAGAGGGTAGCACATTTGTCTCACACCTCGGGGGTTGATTACAGCATGTGTTATATGTTGAGTGTCATCTCTAAATTGTCCATAGTGTGTCTGTGTGTGTGTGTGTGCGATTGTGTCCAAAAACGTTTGGCACCCTGTAACCCTGCCTTTTGCCCTGAGTCACCTGAGATCCAGGCCCTAAGTTCCCCATATCAACCCCTATGTGGTAAGTAGTAAAGAAAATGCATGGATGGATATATTACACAGTGGGTGATGACTAATATGGCCATGTGGTAAAACATTTCATTTAGAGGAAGCTGTGCTGCTTCTCGTGCAGTTTTAAAGCTTTTGCCTGTGCAGGATTAAACAAAAACACAAACTTTAAATGTGCTGAACAATTCTTGAAAAAGCGAAACAGAAGGTGGCAAAAAAAGAGGAGAAAGAGCATGAGTGAAAAACGAGTATTTCCTTCAAAATAACTGACATATATTGCTGTTGCTGTTGTTATAAGAAAACCTGAAACAAGAAGTGAAACCACTTGCAAACCAAGTGAAAAAAAAAAATTAGATGACCATTGTTGTTTTAGTGTTAAACAACGTCTTGATTGCATCCTAGAACAAACTGACCTTTCATCTAATTCATCATGTTTAATGTACGCAAATGCACACGTAAAACAGTAACTACTATAATTCCTTATCTTATGTATAATGAATCTATAATAACATACAAAATAACTCAATCACAATCATCCCAATTTTATAAACTTCAGCACACACAAGTGAATCAGTTTCGTAGAGATAGCTTTGTCATATCTGGTACCTGATAGTAAGACCTGAGGTGCCGGTTGAGGATGGAGAAGTTTTGAACTCGGAGAATCTTATCACCCACGTTGTGATAGATCTGCTCTACCTTTGGATTAGAATCACTGGGGAATCCAAATGTATACAGTTCAGCGCTACTGACAGATGCGGTGTTATGTTTATTTTTTATTTTTTATCGGCATTAGTGTAATTGTACATCTTACATGATTCTCATGACTTCATTGAGGTAGACTCCATTGGTGAGGCGCAGGTACACCCTTAGTGCATTATGGGAGTTGGAGTTAACTTCCATATAGTCCTGGTTCTCATCACCAACCATGTCCTCAAAGAGATGCACCTTAGGTAAAAAAAAAAAAAAGTATAATTATTTTATTATTTATTCATTGTATATATTCATTTAATAATAACATCATTATTAGCCAGGATTTCCTTTCATTTCAGGCATATTTGGGGATTAAATTTTTTTAGCTTTAGTCATATAAAGGCATGGTTTTATACTATAACTGATTATTACTATACTATAACTACTTTATAAACTAAAAAGGGGATGTATGTCATTTGCAGAAAAGAAAAATAATAACATAACGCTCACCAACACCCAGAAATATGAGGAAACAAATCTTGACTACATAAATACCTTCTACCTTGATGCATTTTAACGGAGTCTTTAATGAATTACATTACAATTAATGTTATTGTTTTTACTTTTTAATCAAAATGTAACGCGTAACTTACCCATGTAACAAGTGCGCTTCCCATAAACTCTTCTAACGTTTCCGTAAAGTTCGCGTCCATCTTGTTCATCTCACCAGGTGTCTGTTGGTTCCAAGAATCCTTCATGTGCTTTACAGATTATTTCTGTTATTTTCTCTATTACATTATATTATCTAGCCATAAGGAATTCCAAACAAAATAAAACCGTCTACTTTTCTGCCCAATGACATAAGTAAGTTAGCTCATTTTTTTCCCCCCTGCCACTGCCCTTCTGCTTTTCTGACATGTTAGAGACACATTGTGTAACCACCCCGGAATCAGTAACAGCTCTCTCACCATGAGTGCGGTTCCCCTCCTGTGCACTGTCTGTGTACAACGGAGAATACCGCAACTCTCTCTCTCTCTGTGTGTGTGTGTGTGTGTGCGTGAGAGAGAGAGAGAGAGAGAGAGAGAGAGAGAGAGAGAGAGAGAGAGAGAGAGAGAGAGAGAGAGAGAGAGAGAGAGAGAGAGGAAAGTTCCACAACACTCACACCAAAAACAATTCGGTACTTTTCATGTCTCTTAAGTGGAAATTTCGTCAAAAATTCTACCAATTCTACCACTCAACTCAGTCAGTAGGATGGTACTCGTACTGCTGAGTGACTTTTTCATTTTTACTCGACAGCGCCATCGCGTGGTCAGTACATAATTCACCCTGAAATACATTAGTACACCGACCAGAGATAACATTATGACCACCTGCCTAATATTTTGTTGGTCCCCCTTTTGTAGCCAAAACAGCCCTGACACCTTTCTGTCAGAACCAGCATTGACTTCAGCAGCAATCTGAGCAGCAGTAGCTCGTCTGTTGGATCGGATCACACGGGCCAGTCTTCGTTCCCCCACGTGCATCGATGAGCCTTGGCCGCCCATGACCCTGTCGCCGGTTCACCACTGTTCCTTCCTTGGACCACTTTTGATAGATACTGACCACTGCAGACCGGGAACACCCCACAAGAGCTGCAGTTTTGGAGATGCTCTGATCCAGTCGTCTAGCCATCACAATTTAGCCCTTGTCAAACTCGCTCAAATCCTTACGCTTGCCCACTTTTCCGGCTTCTAACACATCAACTTTGAGGACAAAATGTTCACTTGCTGACTAATATATCCCACCCACTAACAGGTGCCATGATAAGGAGATAATCAGTGTTATTCACTTCACCTGTCAGTGCTCGTAATGTTATGGCTGATCGGTGTATGTTCATATTGTGCATGATGGCTCAATGTTTATCATGTTTCACACCTCTTTGGTTGGGGGTTCGATTACTGACTCTACTGGACTTGTGCAGCAGAGTCTGAATACTATGTCTAGGTACTCCAGTTTCCTACTCCAGTCCACAGACATTTGTAGGCTGTCTGGAATCTCTTGCCTGTAGTGTGTGAATAGGTGTGTGCATTTGTGCCTTGTGATAGGCTGGCAGTCTGTCTGCCACTAAAGCTAGTCGTGTTTAATCGAAGGAAAATGAGCTTCTAATCAGAGCAAGAGCGCCTTTGTCACAGTACTTTTCACTTCCCTTCAGTTCATACTCATGAGAAAGCCTTTGTAGAGTAGTGGAGACTGCAAAACATTCAACTCAGACCTTTAGAATGCAAAGCAGCTGAGCTGAGTTATGGCATGACAACAGTGTTGGTGACATTAACGTGAAAGATGGCTTTGGATCAGAGCTTTAGGTAGAGATTAAGCAGAACTAAATACAAGGTAGAAGTAGTTGAGATGCAGCTATAAGGTGCAGTTGCTATTTACAGTAGATTTAGATGAAGCTAAACACTTTGGAACTAAATCCCTCCACTGGTGCTACTTGGCATTGTGGGTAATGCAGGGTAGTGCTCTAAACCTTTTGCAAAAATTAATATTGAGCAGCTTTTCAGTTAGTGAAATCATAAAATGAATAAAGTATTTTTTCATTAGTTAGGACACAGAAATGGGCCTCCATATCAGCCTGTTAATCCTCTCTCTGTCTCTCTCTCTCTCTCTCTCTCTAAAAAGGAGACAATAACTACGAGGATTCATACATTGAAAAAAAAAGCAACCAAATAACAGCACAAAGCAGATACAAACTCATATCTTTATTTGACTCATGCATTTTTTTTTACATTTGCTCTATACTGTTATATCTTTACAGGCATGCATAAAGCAGAAATGATGGCCTACGAACAGCATGCATTGTGGTTCCCCCTGACATTCCACAGTTATGTGAATTTTTAAAGTAAATTTAGAAGGAGAACAGAAGAATATTGTCAGGGTTTAAAGTTGCTAGAGGTCTAAATTGCTTCCTTTAGCTAGAGGCAGTGTCTGCTTTCTCTGCTGATGCTGCTGCCTCTGGTTCAGCTGCTGGAGGGGCGGCTTCCACCTGCCCTTGCTGAAACAACTTCATCAGTTTCTCCTTAAACTCTTTGGCCGTCTCCTTCACACCTTTCTCCAGGATGTAACCTTCCGTCTCGATCTCCACATTCTCCTGTCCTTCCACGGCTGCCATGGAGGTCTGCAAGTAGCGCAGGGCAATCACCACAGTCATCTACAACAGAGAGAGGGGACAGGGACTCACTGAGTATATGCACTTTTAAATGATACAAAGACATGGTTTTATTGAAACTATCTTTACAGAACTGGCGTGACATTTCATATCCTCTCGGTTTCAAAATGATCTAGCTACAAAACAGAACTCCTGATTAAAACACAGTGGTGTTATCTTTGTTAAATGGGCTAAATATTAGCGATCGAGTCTAGATCAACAGTTACCTGTTTCAGCGGTCTCAAAAGTTTGCATCCTCTTGGCATGATCTAGATAATTACTATGATTGTACCTTCACAAACACAGACTGAAAAAATAAATAAATATCTGAAGATAACAGCATTTCATAGCTTATCTAAGCATATTATTTTTGTATTATAGGATTGGCTGCATTTCTGACAGAGTCAGAAAGGTTGATATCTGGGCAGTTAATAAACTTTCAATATTAATATTACACAACTGATCTTATTCTATACTGACTATAAAACATCGCAGTCACCCATTAACTTATGTCAAATAAAGAATGAAAAATACCTACTAAAAAAAAAAAACTTTATATTTCACCCTTCAGCAAGATACGTGTTTAGAGACAAGTGAAAGAAAATCCACATTAACATCACTTTCAGAACCGTAATTTGATTGTTCCAATATTAATATCTCAACAACACCGAAAATGAAGAAAAAACACAAAATCTAGAAGCCTAACTCACAGCATATATTGTGTTGGTCTCATGTTTCTGATGTGAAGGTGTACACAATTTTGCCCTCAGCTGAATAATAAATATGTGGTTTCCAGGAGTAGTTCAAAAGTCATGAATAAGCATATCTGGCATGTTTTTCTGGTTTTGTTTGCCTTTGGTTTAGCTGGCAGTAGAGTTTAAGGTGTATTGGTTACACACAAAAAATGAATTAATATAAGGGCATGTATGTATTGGATTTATGTGAACATTTGTGTTAGGAATCTAGAAATAACACGTGTTAATAATTCCTCTGGCAATTTACATAGTGGTAGAAATACTAGTTGTTAGAGATAGCTCTGCTGAGTCTGATTATACTGATATTACAGGATGGCTTAAGCTCTGCCAGCATTGATATCTGGAGAGTGACTAATATTTTAATATCACCATGTATATTAGATTACACAGTGAAAGATATTCTAAACTGATTTTTAATGATCCAGTTACTCAATAGATTCCTTCTCATAAGCCATGGCATTATATAAATATACTACTCAGATATGACAATTTATTTCTCTACCCAACCATGCTTCCCATTCAATTTTGGAGTCAAAGTACAGTTTATTAAGCTCACATTTCATCCAGCTGTAGAAAAACTTGGATCTCCAGGCAGTCAGTTGGTGCTGACTGGTTTATGAACTGGTTTATTGGTTTTCTACTTCAGAACATCAAACCTTAGAGCACTCCAATATTATACCACCTAATCTCAGTCTACTACATCTATAGCATTTGTGTTTTTGGACATGTTTGCTTTAAAAAAGAGAAATACATATGCACTCTAAACTCTAATATAATGGATGTCCAGTGGTGGGCCGTCAGGGCCAGCAAGGCCTTCTCTGCTGGCCTAAACAGCAGTGATCTGAATCACTGACTTGCATTTTAATATATTTAATATATTTTTCCAAGAATGTGTATTAAATTATTCCCAATAGTCTATTCTCTACATTTCATAGCTTTTCTCTTGGTTGCGCTGCTTCCAGTAGTGTATATTTATGATAAGAGTATTTATCCAATCATATTTCAGCCAGTGGCTGACATCATGTGTTGCCAGAGTGAAAGAAATCTGCCTTAAGGCCTTCAGAATCAATAGTGCAGGCGCCCGTAGCTTAAAATAAGAGGCAGTTAAATTGTTACATTAACCAATCAGATTTCGAGTTGGTGTCACTGGGGCCATCTAGCAGGGATACGATTATGTCAGCAATTTCCCGTCCTTTGATTGGATAATTGGAGTAATCAGAGGCAGCCACCCGCACAAACTAAATATATTTATATATAAATATATATATTTTAACTCACAATGGCTGACGGGAGCAGAAATCGTTTTGGTGAAGGCCAGTGAAAGCCTAGGTGTGAAATGCATGGCCCCCCATTGTGTATGTCTAATGCTTGATTAAAATTTTGGACTACATAGTTTACTACTGAATATCAGAATATCATTATGGAAGTGCCTCAGTTGTGACCTGATCATGCATGGATGGTGTGAACAGTGACTAGGTTCATAAATATTGGAGTATTCTTCTCAATATAATCATCATCAAATGTACCTGAATTAGAAATACAGACAGTACTCCAGGCCCAATCGAGTTCATCAGACCCATATAGTAGTTAACCAGAGCCTGACGGCAGCCACGGTTATACAGATTCAGCTCCTCACTCTGGTACTCGTAGTTGTAATGGGCTGTGTTGTCTAGGAGCTGGTACTGGATGCAGGGTCTGGGGGAAGCTGGATTACAGCAGCTGAAAGGGACTCCATCCACTAGGAAACGGCCATCCACGTTACTCTTTACACGGCTAGACAAGAGACCAAGAACCACAAGAAACACTTATTGTATTCTATTGCTATATTTCATTTAACTTGTATTCAACATTTAATCTTTTTTCTTTAATATACACCGATCAGCCATAACATTAGATTAACCTGCCTAATATTCTGTTGGTCCCCCTTTTGCTGCCAAAACAGCCCTGACCCGTTGAGGAATGGACTCCACTAGATCCCTGAAGGTGTGCTGTGGTATCTGGCACCAAGATGTTAGCAGCAGATCCCACCCACTAACAGGTGCCATGATGAGAAGATAATCAGTGTTATTCACCTTACCTGTCAGTGCTCATAATATTAAGCCTGATCGGTGTATACACATACATTTTATATTTTATAATTTGTGTGTGTGCATGTTGTATCTTGTTACTGAGCAAGCTGCTGTAACTCAAGAATTTCCCTCACGAGATCAATACAGTCTTTCTATCTATCTATCTATCTATCTATCTATCTATCTATCTATCTATCTATCTATCTATCTATCTATCTATCTATGTGCATAATTTCTTTTTCAGTTTTCTACTATATGTTGATTAAATTGAATTGAATGTGTGGAAATTTAATTTAAAATTACTCCAAATTACTACAAATTAAAGCAGCTTGTTCTTGGGTCACTGTGTGGTTAAGGTCATTTGCTCTGGATCACTCATAAGGTTCTGTATACACATGTGATTAATTCGAACTGATCGACGCACATCAATTCTCTTGAGACATTTCATCACCAATGGTTTTCACCCATTCATGCTTTTAAAAACGAGAATCTGGGACTATTGGCAGCGCTTATAAGAAACACAGGGAGCAAATTCATACCACATGGTGCTAATTTCGTTTTCACACCTTAATCCTTCTTCCTTAAAATGTACTAAGAGGAAGGATGAATATATCTGTTTTTTTTCCTCTCTGGTTTTAACTCACTCTTTCACTTCTTTTGAGGTGAAGTCCAGGTAGCGGTTGTTAACCCACTGCACTTCAAACCAGTCCCTGTAATTAGTGTTGCCACAGCACTGGAATTCTATCTGCAGACGGTCAATGGTCTCCTTCTGGAAGCAGCGGCCTGGAGTGTCTGTGTCCTGTGTGATGGAGTACAACTTCACACATAGCTTGTGCACAATGAGCATGAAGCTTTAAGCCTAGTCTTGAACTAAACAATATCGTTAATGGAGATTGTTAGTCTGAGTGTTAATCAGTACACAAAACTAATGTGTAACAAATCTTACTGATTGCTTACTATATATTACTTTATAATATTCACTGTTTTGTATTTAAATTGTTTTGGTCCTTGATTATGTTTATATAGAAACTAGATCACTGTACATCATCATTATTAGCAGTCACTTTAAACTTCTGGAAATGGTTCTTAGAATATATACATGCTTGTACATTCTTGCCTTTATTCTATTACTTAGGGAAACAGTATTTGAGACCTACAAAACATGTCATACAATGATTATTACTACCATTCGATCAATACCATGACCGAGTGGTGGTTCCTATAAGTGTGATTTACTAACTATGAGTAAACAAAAAAAGTAATATTAAACTTTTATCCATGTGTAAGTGCATTCTTTCACCTTATAGAAACGAATGCCATTCTTCAAGCCCACTTTGAGAGACTCCTCCAGGCTAGGCTGCAGGGCATAGCTCAATATCATAGCAACCAGAAGGAGAGAAGTAAAGAAAAGAGAGAGGCAGAAGAAAGGAGTGAGGATGTTTTTCCAGCGTGGAAACCGCGAGGCATCCAGCGAGTCCTGACACACTTTACCGGCGCAGATGTTGATGCCCACAGACATCAGTCCCACCACTATGAGCAGGTTGGGCACGATATGGATGTCATTGTTATGCATCACCTAGCAAGTAAAGTGAGAATGAAAAGTGCAATAAATAGATTTAGCAGACCTGGAAACCTTCCCATAATGCAGTGCATTTGACACCCAAAAAAACATGAGCAGAGTGTAAAATAGATTCCAGGTGATTAATTAGACCTTAATCACTGTATCAAAAGATGCATTTTAAGACAAATATCTGAAGTTAATAGAAATTGAAAATATTGTGCATTTTAAGTTTACCACTACAAACAGTCTGAAATACTTTTTTTTTTTACTCAAGAAATATTGGTAAGAGTACGGAAGGCCAAATCAAGGAATGAGAAGGGCTAGCTCAATAACATGGCCTCCAACACAAATGATTTTTGTTCTGCACTGGTGAGGTAATAGTTTCCTTGTTCCGTTATTATGCACAAGGTTTCACAATCGTTATAATAAATATGAGGAATCATGCATATGCAATTTGCCAAATCCTCAAAATAAAAGCTGGAACTACTCTAATAGCTGCTGTTATCGAAAAATATATCTTCTGACCAGAGAATCAGATCAGAGAATTCAACAGCACTTGCATTAAGCTCTGATATAATTAGATTTATTGCATTACATTATTGCCTAAAAAATCAGTTCTATCGCTTCAAGCTTAGACATAATGGGTGTTGTGAGTTAAGGGGGGTTGGTGTACTACACAAAAAAACCTCTCGTTTACAAAAATGCTCACTAAAAAGTGGGGATATCTGTTGTTTAACCTTCAGTGATTTATTCTCAACAATGTAAAACTGCAATAAGTAAGCAATACGCAATAAGTGGATGATCTTAACATGCCATGTATCCTTGAACAGTCTTAGCTATGAGCCCTATGACTCAAGAATTTTATCCTACATGCAGCTGCAAAAGGCTTAGAGAGGCACATAAGAGAACACTGATGTCGTCGATTACTTTTAATAGTAAATTTATATATAGCTAATATATAAAAGGTTTGTTTAACAATTAAAATGTTCACATCCAGAACATTGTATACATTCTCATACCCTGCCCTAGGATGCATTTGACCAGGAAAACAATGAATTGTAAATAAATAAATAATTTTCAACATTACATACAATACAGCAAAGCTGCCACCCGTGTGTGTTGTTATTTACTGCACACTGTCATTAGAAGTAGGTTAATAAACGCTTAGTACCTCGGCCCTGCGGAAAAGCTCAGTTTTGAGGAAGACTCCCATGGCAAAGGTGGTGGCTCCAGAGACCATAGCGACCCATGACAGCAGCCAGAGACCCTGGGCCAAACGTACCCTCTTCTGGAAGGGAAACTTAATCTTGAGTAGTGACATGCTAGAGAGATGAAAGAGACAAGAAAATAGGGATGAATTTAAGGAAGTGAGACAAATAAATGCAAAGTTAAAAATTATTCAAGTAATGATATATGATTATTAATAATTATTTTAACTAAATTACTAAAATTGAGGCTAGACCATGAAGGATGAAGGGAAAGGCCAGGTCAACAATTTAGTTTCTACTTCTACAATTTAGAGACAATAAATATTTGACCCAGTGTCTGATCCAAGAGTAATCCTTACATCTACTAAAAAAAATCTACTTTAAAAAAGAAAATAAAGTAATATTGATTAGGTCCAATTCAAAACTATTACTCCAACTGTTTGCTACAACATTTTTAAAAGAAGTTCATTAATCCTTTAATCCAAGCTTTGCTGTAAAAACAAACAAAAAATCACTCTGAAACACCACTCAACCACTTTCTTTTAGAAAATGCATAACATTTATGATTACCTTCAAAGATTGTTTAGCGTTCTTCACTTGGGGCTGAAAAAAGCGCACTTTCTACAATTCTGCAGCCATTTTGACAAGGACTCAGGAATATGATATGAAGTATTATGCTTTGGGTGTCATAATCTCTTTTGCTCAGAGCTGATCCTATTAAACTAACCAATAAGAATGGCCAACAGCAATTCAAACCCTTGTCCTCTACATAAACCTGCCCTTGATCTGCAAAGCCAGAGAGAAGGAGGGAGAGATAAACGAGGTGCATTTCGGATCAGAGGTATCCTTATGCAAGGTAGTAAAGGAGGAGAAGTAGAAGTATTGAGAGGGGAGACTGGAACAATGAAGGGGAACTTTGTTAAGAAAGTTGTCAGTGTGTAAGTGAGACAGAATAAGCTTAGGAAGACTTTTGCACATAAATTTATCGCTTTAGTCCCATTAAATGAGTACAAGAGAAGTTAAATTTTATTACATATAAATAACCACAGGAGAAAGACACATCTTAGTCACACAACAAGGGTGAATAAATTATTTTAATATAACTTTTATTTTTATTTATAATAATAATAATAATAATAATAATAATAATAATAATTATTATTATTATTATTATTATTATTATTATTATTATTTTACATGAAATAAAAGTAGCTCCTTAGGGATTCTTTTGAAAAATAATAAATAATAGCATCCTAAAGGGGCTTCCCCGAGAAGCCATCCATAGATGGAATGTATGGGCAAAAAATAAATATTGGCTCTAGATCAGGGCTTCTGAAGGGCATTTTGTAGCTGGTTACCCCTGTTAATATATTAATGTAATCAAGCTTCTTTAGTCCTGAGATTTCCACAAACAACGTCAGGGATTATATTAAAAAAAGTAATAATTGAGTTAATAGTTTATTTTTTTATTCAAAAGAAGGAAAGCAACTGCAATAACCATTAAAAGAAAAAACAAACAAAAAATCATTTCACAAAACCTAAATGAGTAGTGAATGACAATATCGGGTTTATCATCACATCTTCTACAACACATTTTGATTATATTTCTTTTTACCTTTGACTTTGTTTTTTGTCTCAGTTTGTTTATTATGATTCAGTATAGAAAATCTCTTTTTAATCCAGATTTGTAAAGTAAATCATTGTCCAGAAAACCAATTATATATTTCTACTATGAAGAAATAATGTATAGACAGTTCCAAGGTCCTGTCTGAAGAAGAACATTATCTTAAGTGGGGTTTTAAAAACAAGCACACAAAATCTCTATCTTAGGTTTTCCAATATATCCCTAACCACAACAGTCTCTGTAAATTGCTCAACGTAAATTAGTATGTAAAGCAGTCTAAAGCCCCTCTATAGGCCCTCTGGTCCAGTCCCTGTCCTCAAGATCTCTCTATAACTGTCTTTCCTTTGACAGATAAATGCTTTACGAAATTATCCAGTATCTTCCATGCTAGGTAAGCACAGAAGATACTGGATAACAAGATAGGTAACATCATCAGGCTCCTGCTGTGCAATTCCTGCACTCCCCTCTGTTCTTCTGCTCCTTCTATCTTCTTAAATATTTTCAAGATTTTACTTATTTTTTCTCACATACACAGTTATATTCAGCATATAGCAGTGATATATACAGTATATAACTAGGAGTGAACTGAAAACCTGGCCTACTTATCCAGGCTGTATTGATTACACAGAACATTATCAGGCCTACGGGCCAGCATGCTGACTGAGTTTATTTCTGTCTCTAACCCTAAGTGTTGCATTGGGACCCTGGTGACGTTTGCTTTTGCACCGGGTATATTCCTGTAGAGGGCAGAGTTAATATCTACAGCAAAAGAGTGAAGGTTGGAATCCCCTGACTTAGGAAGTAGGAGGTCGCTTGCATCTGTCTTTTCTAATCCAACCCAGGGATCTTGACTTTCTGCCCATGGCAAAAATGCTGCCACATGCTCCTGTCTGTCAACTGAATCTCTCTGCCCAGGGAGTAACCAATCAGATACCCTATCCTCTCTTTTCCTTGCAGATGATTGGTTGTCACTGAGTCCTAAGGTTCTGTCTGATTTGTCTGTGTCCAGCTGACTATGTGATGAGGAGGAGAATGAGAAGTTCTCCACAGCATCTTCAGAGTCAAACTCCTTGTCCAAAAGCTCTTTAATCAAGGAAGAAATCTGAAAGTGGGTAATAAGGGCATGTTTAAATCAACAATGACCAGTAATAACAGACAACAATTATATGACTCAGGTTTTATCACAATCTATACAGAGATCAATACACTAAACAAATCCTTTTCTTGTCCCATGTTTGTACTAACATTAATGTTTTCCAATGAGGTGACTGTATTTTTTGTTGTGTCCAGTTGTTTGGTCAGCGCTGAAATCCTGTGAAAATGATCCTTCTGCTCTGAGTTCATGCTATCCACCTAGAAACACAAAAAAAGTTGTATTCGGTCTGCAATTAAGCACAAGAATGTATTCATTCATGAATATTACTCAACTGCATAGCAGGTGTTACCACATGACAGACTGGCCTTAGGACACCAATAATGCTATAGCTAATGTTAAAATTTCATAATAAATCAAAGAACACACTCAGTTGATGTATGTATGAAATACAACATTATGGAGTATGCTGTTATAGAAAAATGATCAATGATAGGGTGGGCCAATGCAATTCAGAGTGAGGATACCAACCCAAAGTTCATTATTTTCATCCGATCCCAAAGTTACCACTACTAAACTTTTATTATTTATTAAGAAAAGACCTAAATCATTTATCCACATATCTTAAAAGTTGTGTTATATTTGTAGTACTATTTGTAGCAGTAGTAATGTAAAAGTAGTAGTAGTAATATTATAGTATTATTATTCCACTGAATACATTTCTATTCACTTGAGACATTTGTGTGTTTGTGTCTCACCACAGACTGGAGTTTTTGCTCCAGGACACTGTATGCCTGCTGACAGCTTGTATAGCTCTCCTGAAGCCTGTGAGGGTACAAGAGTTTGGAAAATATATCAGGGTTAAACCAGTAGACTTTACTGTACACTGCAAACAATGACCTTAGCGAGTGAAAATATCCATTTTCTATTGATCTTAGCAAGTTGAATATATGTTATTATTTATTATAGCTTAAAATAAACTGAATATATGATTAGATACTTGTTTTTTGTTCAGAGCATCACAGGCATACTATTATATATTAATATATATAATATGAATATATAATATATAATATTAATATATATATAAGATGAATCATAAAAAAAATCAAGTTAATAGCAGCTAAAAAATTAGGCAAAATATTTTCCATTCAGGAACTTTTAATTCTTAAAGAAAATGTATATGCATAAATATTTTATTATACAATTTGACTGTCTTTTCTCTGCTGTATTATTCTAAACTAGAAAAACATCAAAGAAAGAAGTTCAAGTAAATGGCAATGCTTTTTTTGGTTGGTTGGTTGGTTGGTGTATGTTTAAAATGGTGATCTTTAGGCTGAACGCTCTGCGTAATATTAAAAGACAATTACAAAATCATCCACATAATAGAAACCAGCTGCTGTAAATTTATAGAAAACCTGTGTTCACAAAATCTCACATTTTGCATTTCTCTTTAACACTGTTTAATTCTGCCTTGGTGCACTGAAGCTCTGCCTCCATGTTTTGAATGCATGACACCATCTGCAGCAAATTCTCATGTACATCCTTGTTGTAGTGCTCCGGCAATCTGCAAGGCATTATGAACGTTTTGTTAGGGTAAATAAATAACACAAACCAAGCTAATTCCAAGGATTTGGCATTAGAGATAATTGCTTTTCTCTGATATGACAAAGCAGTAAACATGTTTGTGTGAACTAGCATACAATCGACTGAGTTACAAAACCGCTGGTGATCTACTTTGGCCCCAGAAAGCATGGCAAAAGAAGATCGATTAAGTTTGCAGCTAGCTGGCTGGCAGAATATAGAGTAGGCAATGCACAACAGATATCAGAATAAGGAAAATCAATAGTGTGAAATAATAGAGCGGATGGGGGAAAAACACTCACTCGGCTCTGTCCATGCTGCTCACTGAATCCTGGGTGTGGAGGGGCAGTGGCATGAGGGGTGAAAGATAAACAAAAAATTGATTTTCAAAGTCATGTGCTTCCGGATGGGTCATTGATTCACACCGATTCACTGAACCTGGACTAATGAGCAAATGTGGCCTGCTTGATTGTGGTCCCTCTTTTGTCTCTTGGAATGAACTGCAAATTGCTAAATGAATACTAGAAAGCTGTACATAATATTAGAATATTCATTTTATGCTCACATGTTTTTCAAATATCTCAAGCTTTTAAAAAATACACCCATCTGCCATAAATGTTAAAATCAGAGAAACAAGGATATAGAAGTAAGTGTTTTTAATAATCCCTGGGTTGATTGTTTTAGATTATAAAAGTAAAAAACCTGTGTTAAAATGTCATACATCAAAACTATTTCAATATACCATGTACTCCAGAGTATTTTTTGTCTTACATAAAAAGAGTATTCAAAGAAAGCATTACTCATATATTGATAAAATATAATATATGCCACATATTTTTCAGACTCACCCTGTGCGATTGTTTGGAGTGTCTCCTGTAACCCATGTATTTGTGCTTGCTAATATTCTCCAGATTAGGGGCAGTCACTGTGGAGGATTTTCTTGTGTACTGCATACCCAGTCCAGCAGGCAGAGATGAGACTTTTTGCTCAGTATTAAGCTCTCTACATATGCTATAACCATCATTAAAACCCCATTTGCCTTTATTTTGATACTGCTTCTCCTGCAGGATGGACTCAGAACTGGTGCTAGTGCCTTCACTAAGGAGCTGGTTGTATTTTCCATGATGTTTTTTGTGTGATGTGGCAGCAGGAGTGGGGTGCTGCTTCTCTTGACTGCACTGGTGCTGATGTTGGTGTGGCACAGCTGAAGAGCTCCTGGTTTGATGTTTTTGACCATGTTTACTGGAATCTGTTCTTCCTTTTTCATTGTCAGATTTCACAGGCTGTTTGGAGGATTTCTGTTCCTGGTTGAATGCTTTAGCAGGCTGTCTTCGGTCCTCATGAGGCAACTTGTAAGATGGTGTAGTAGTTGGATTGGTCCTGAAAGAGTTGAGTCGTGAAGGGCTGATAACCTGCCTGGTAATCTCATCCAGAAAAGCAGAGAACTCAATCTTCTCTTTTACAAAGTTATCCCTCAAGGTTTCTACAAAATTCTGCATATGAGGACCAGTGCTTTGTCCCTTAGTGGACAGTGCTTCCATAGACTTGGTTTTCCGGAAGTTTAAGTGATTCTGCCCTTCATCTTTGTTTTTAAGAATACCCTTACTTGGCAGCTGAATAGATGAGACAGCCCTTTTAGGTCTTGCCATATTTACTGTTGCAGCTGATTTATCCTTGACAGCAAGGTTTTGCCCTAGGCTGGCAGTCTTGTAAAGATGGTTGAGTTTCAATGGGTGGGGTCTGCCATGTACCCTAGAACTGCGTTCTTGGTCTACATTCTCCAGAAGCCCCTCTACACTTTTGCTCTGGCATCTGTATAGTGGTGATTTCTTCAGTCCTCGCTCTGAAACCTCTTCTTGCAGTCCAGAATGACCAAAATGCTTTTGCTTCTTCCGATGGTGGCGAATATTAAGTGCTGAGTCGCTCAGATCCAAGTCCATGTTCCCCGATGCCTCACTTTGAAAAATCCTTGCTTCTCGAAGGTTCAAACAGGAAACAGAATGCTGTGGTTTGTTTAGTAGGAAATGCCACTCACTGTCCAAACTCGACTCCGAAAACAAAGATGCAGAAGAAGATGAAGAAGATGAAGAGAGGGTCCCCTTTGTGAGGACCCCTTTGTAGGGTCCAGTGTCCCCAAAGTTTTGATGATGGTCTGGCTGATTTTGGGAAACATATTGATGGAAGTCATTACTGTTCCTGTGGAAATTATTGGGAAAAGAATTACCTTTTTTTTGTTTTTCTTTTAAGAAAGAAAGAAAGAAAGAAAGAAAGAAAGAAAGAAAGAAAGAAAGAAAGAAAGAAAGAAAGAAAGAAAGAAAGAAAGAAAGAAAGAAAGAAAGAAAGAAAGATAATGTACATACCCAGATGAACGTCTGGAGTTGTGCTGGTATGAGTGTTGATGTGAGACATCCTGATGAGAAAAAAGATGTTGCTCTTTCGGAAGTTTAAGTTCATCTTTTGACGACTTGCCCATAGGAATGAAATACTTTCCCAATTGTTTCTTCATTACAGAAGATATACCACTTTAACCATAAAGCAATTCAACCTCAAAACAATGGAGGGTTCACACTGTGCTATTTTATACTGTTGCTACCTATATGTAAACCTACATAAATAGTCTAAATTTAATTTTTTTTAGCTACAAAGTCTTATTGCAGTATATTCAGATGCATTTATACAGTTCCTCTTCAAGCTGAGTCACATATGCCCAGTAACTAAGCTAGCACCCAGTTGCTGTGAAACTGTGATGCCCTCATGCTACAGTGAACTTAATTACTTGTACAATGCATTACACAATCGACTTTGCAGAGAGACAACTGCAGGAACAATATTGATCAGGCTTTATCAGGACATATACTGTATATATATACACTACCGCTCAAAAGTTTGGGATCACTTAAAATTTTTTATTGTTTTTCAAGGAAACACACACGAAATTAGACTGAATAGAAAATACAGCAAAAGAACAGGACATGAGTCAGGTCAGAGTTAGAAATAATGATTTTGATGGAAATGATGAATGTTTTCTTTAAACTTTGCCTTCATCAAAAAAGCCACCTTTCGCAGCAATTACAGCCTGGCAGACCTTAGGCATTCTAGCTGTCAATTTTTCAAGATAATCTGATGAGATTTCACCGCATGCTTCCTGGATCCATCTCCCACAAGATGGATTGGCTTGAGGGAGTCTTCCTCCATACCATACGGTCAAGCTGCTCCCACAACAGCTCAATAGGGTTCAGATCCGGAGACTGTGCTGGCCACTCCATTACAGTCAGAATTCCGGCTGACTGCTTATTCTTCAAATATTGCTGACACATTTTGGAGGTGTCTTTGTCTTAAACTCCACACTCTCAGATATTTGTCTTCTTGCACGGTTGTGCATCGGGGCCTCCCACTCCTTTTTCTGTCCTTGTTAGAGCCAGTTTGTGCTGCTCTGTGAAAGGAGTAGTTAACAGCATGCTAAGAAATTTCCTCGCAATTTCTCGCATTGAGTAGCCTTCCTTTCTAAGGACAACAATAGACTGACGGGTCTCTAATGAAAGTTCTTCCTTTCTGGCCATTTTGAACCTGTAAACAAACGAACAACTGCTGATGTTCAGATACTAAACTAACCTAAAGAATGCCATGCTCCCTTGTTTGCTCCATTAGTACAATGGTTCTCAGCTGTGCAACACAATTGCAAAAGGGATTTCTCAGAATCAATGAGCCGTATAAAATGATTAACTTGAATTAGCAGCCATACCAGGAGATTGATGCAGAGGACTGACAATTGCTAATAACAGGCCTCTATGCAAAAATGTAGATCATTCTTTAAAAATCATCTGACTGACTTTAATTGTTTGTGAAATGGGTAAAATTGTTTGTGAACTGCATGAAAGTGTGTTTTTCTTTGGAAATCAAAGAAATTTCATTACTTACAAAGAAATTATACTTTAACGTGCAGTTCTTTAAAAACTAAACATACAACATAAGTACACAGGATGACAAGACAAACAAGACACATAACACCGACTATGTGCAAAAGGAAAGTGTTTGACAGTGTTAGACAGTGAGGAAACAGGATTAGGGACAGTGAATAATAGCAGCAGAAGTTATTTTAGTTATAATAATAGCAGCAGAAATTATTTTAGCTATGACAAATACAAATATTATGTAAATTGATGTGTGCATGTAAACAAGATCAATTGTGTGTGTGTGTGTTTTAAAAGCTTGTGTAAATATATTTACCACCAGAAAACAAAATGCATTCTCCTCTAAAATTCTAAAATAATCCAAATGACTCAGCTCCATATGATTCAGACCTTTGTCCAAGTTTCCTACTGAACAATGGGAGAATTTGGTGTTTTGTTTGTGTGGATATATTTTAGAGATTTTGTGTAGTAGTATGATGTCTTCACTAGCGCTAACAATACACAAATACACATTGTGCATAAAGAAGGATAAGGAATTGTGCATTGTTCAAAACAGTGGTTCTCAAAGCAGTCCTCAGGGCCCCAGACAACCCACAGTTTTTCTCTATCCCAGTGTGGACCATCTGGGCCCTGAGGACCTCTTGGAGAAGCACAAGCTTTAAAAACAAGCTTAAAAACCAGCTTTAAAGCTGGTTTTTCAAGCTTAAAAAACATCATGACTGACACAAATGCCTTGATCGTACACTGTGATCCTTGGGTAATGTAATGCATTAATCACAGATTGCTTTCTACATACACTGCACTTATTAAAGTGTAAAAACAAGACCATTTAAGAGACATCGAAACTAAACACTTTTGTGACTTACTCTCAGACAATGCACATTCTTCTGCCTGTTGCAGGCGTGTCTCGTTTATGCCTTGGCACAGAATGTGCAAATGGTCAGTAATTAACCTCCTGATGGGATTGCCACACTCAGTGATTCAAATGTTAACAAACCAACTATGCTGCCAGACCTTTATTGTAGTTTTAGCCTCTTTTGAACTGCTCTCCATTACACATTAAAATGTCTGTCTCCCTTTTAAAAAGCATGGGCTGTCTGTGAAACCTGACTGCTTAATAATAAAATGCATAGTACACAGTGTCTCATATTATAGTGATGTGTCAAGAAACGAATTATCTTGTCACTAATATCCACAGGATAATTTTTATTCAGCACCATGCTTTTTGTGCCCTCTTGTGGGTGAAGTAATTAAATCCGGTTAAATGTGCATGGAACCTTCTGGCACATAAGTAGTATCAAGGCCTTAAGAGGAAGAAAAAATGGTTTACACTGTAACATAATTGTTCAGGTCATTAGACCACCTGTTCCAAAATGTTGGTTATGCCCCAAGACAGTTGCTCCATTGTTACACTTGGATTTGTGGTGAGTTAACCTAATCTCAGGTCTATGGTGATTAAGAATAAAAAACACAGACACATTATAAAACGAGAAAGACTTGATTGCAGTCTATACCTTGTGACCCTATATATTGGTGTCAACCTTAAAAGGAGTGGATTCTCTGAAGCTGAGATTCTGCCCTGGTGTCAATTCCAGGGACGATTGATATATGGTAGACTGAGTGCTCTTTATTTATTTATTTTATTTATAAATCTTTGTTCTATCTAATTTGATGTATATTCTGTTCATTTCCTGTCTGGGTCTTAATTCTTTAAGTCTAGATAAAAATGAAGCACTATTGTTGAATATATAAAATCACAACTTTAATTCTGGTGGGAAAATGCAGAACCTTCTGAGTCCAGAGAATTTCATTTCTGGGAAGCAAGAAATTATTGTATGAAATTGACTCCTTGAGTCGATTCAATCGATTCCTAATCCTTTGAAAGGAAACTCAGATTCGACTCCAGAGAATTTGGAATCGAATCAGTCGTATGTGACACCCACCTCCACGGCACAAATACTACTCCTCAATTAGATACGTGTCGTACGTGACCAAAATTGACGTGGCAAGAAAAAAAAAACGCTATCATACGCATATGAGCTATATGTTTTATGTATTTACAGTAGCCCAATGACTAACATGAACACATGGTGTATTATTTATTTCATTTGCCCACGTAACTACAGACATGCTTTTATTTTTGGTTCTGTAACCCTTGAATGTTTTAGGATTGACTCATACTATGTGTCGGGATTTTCCAATGACAATATGGCCTGGTTCACTACAATAGACAATGATAGACAAAAATAAAGACAGACACATTATAAAACTTGATTGCAGTCCATACTTGACCCTAAATATTAGAGTCGACCTTAAAAGGAGTCGATTCTCTGATGTCAGGCTTCGAAAGTTGAGATTCTGCCCTGGTGTCAATTCCATGAATGATTAGTACATGGTAGAGTGAGTGCTCTTTCTTTCTTTATATTTTTCTTTTTCTTTGTTCTATCTAGTGTTTTATTTTGATGTATAGTCGATTCATTTCCTGTTTGGTTCTTCGGAAAGTAAGAAATTATTGTATGAAATTGACTCCTTGAGTCGATTCGATTGATTCCTAATCCTTTGAAAGAAAATCAATCGTATGTGACACCCACCCCCACGGCAGAAATACTACTCCTTATATAGAGATACGTGTCGTACGTGACAAAATTTTCCGTGGCAAAACAAATACGTAGTCATACGCATATGAGGTATATGTTATGTATTTACAGTAGCCCAATTCCTAACATGAACATACGGTGTATTATTTATTTATTTGCCCACATAACTACAGGCGTGATGGCATGTTTTTATTTTTAGTTCTGTAACCCCTGAATGTTTTAGTACTGACTCACACTATGAGTCGGGATTTTCCAATCACATTATTATACAGAACACAATAATGACAGTTACTGGGGGAATCGTTTACGTGACCAACGTGGATTTTACCAGAACATTCCGCTACTTTCCAGAACTAAAACTGGAACTTGTTTTTGTTTAAAATGTCCTGCGCACGCGCACTGATTCAATGCAGTAAAATGCTAAGTAGATCCAGCCACACAGGACCGGTTCAAACTGGAATGAGCGAGGTCTGTTTACTTCTGAACATATTCATCCGCACTGCGCATGTGACGTAATCGCCGTTTCTGAAAGTCATCGTATTAGTCATCGATTTGTTATATGTCCTTTTCAGGCAAAATCCACATTATTCACGTTATATAACAATTTTCCCAGAATGTAACCTAGGTCATTTTAGATTTAAAAGTGTTAGCACTTGAGAGTAATTTTCATATACGACAAGCTGAATTGGCCTATATCCAGCACGTTTATTATGCTATTTAAATAGATAAAGATACAGATTTAAATTACGATGATTGACTACTCCACGTGTTTCTTATAATGGTATAAGATTCATATTATAATCGTAATGTGTTTTGCCAAATGAGCGTCGCAGTGGAACTATTTTTCGCAAAGGGCGGAAGGATTTGTGACAGCCTAACCGACTCACTTTAGAATATAAGTAACGACGCTCGCGCTTGCCAGTCACACTTGGGCGTTGAGCTTGTTGAGAGGTTTGGCGGCGTTGCTGCTGATGGGAACGGCACTGGTCTGACGTGTTTTCTTTGTGTTTGATCTTATTGTCTGTTTTAGGCAAGCCATTAGTTGTAGTATTCTTTTTTTTTTTCCTTCTAATTATTATTCCTTTACTCTATACTTTTGATTGTAGTCGAGTATTTTATGAGCTTGATTTATTTCAACGTAACGCCAAGATAGCCTCTATTTGACTAATCTATTAGTCTCAATTAACTGAGGTCTAGACGTACCACAGTTTTCATATTTTTTGTTATTTTAAAGATGTTTAGTTGGTTGACTGGCAATTTTGTGAACGAGTTAGTTGAGCAAATATTTTTTCTTCGATTTACAATACCAAACGCGTTTTTTTCTTATGGATAAGAGCTGTGTTGAATTAAAATGATTTGTAATAATGATAAATACGGCAGGGTTACATTACATGCTGTTAGCTATGAAAGGAAACTTTAGCACGTTGAACTGCGCAGCCAGCGAGTCTGTGGCGTAGACAAAATGGCGCAGCTGTTGATCAGAACAAAATGGCCGCCGTTAAAGACGAGCTTTTTTTTTTCTTTTTTTTTTGTTACGGTTTTTCTACAATCTACTTAGTTTATTTATGAAACTAACAACAGTTTAGTTTTCTATATACAAAACGAAAGTTTTCAGATTCTGTTAAAGCTATGGTTATTTCAGGCCAATTAGCTAACATTAGTGTAACTACGCCTAATCTTGCCAATTGTTTTTTTTTTTTTTTTCTTCAGTTTTTGTTTTTTACGGCGATTATATTGAGTTTGGCAAAATGGACTTCTGTTCGAAATATTTCTTACCTGATTATTCAATCTGAAACAGTCGATGGCTACAAGGGTTTTTTTTTTTTGTTGTTGCTTTGGAAGCTTGGACTGAGTTAATAATAAGGACTTAGTCAATTAGCTGTAACCACCAAAAGAAGAAATCGGGATCAGAGGGAGAAACGAGGACCAGACGAGAGCCAGGCGAGGATCAGGACAGCTCAGGCCAGTTTGGAGAAGATGCGAGCGGGGAAGAGAAGCGGGGCAAAAGGCGGTGGTCCAGAGAGGAAAAGGGAGCAAGGCAGAGTAGCGGCAGCACCACAGGTGGCCACAAGGGGGAGCACAGCCGATCTAGACCAGACGAAACCACAGGCAGCAGACACGGCGCAGAGGGAGGGACAGGGATGTTCAGGGTCATCTACATAGCATCTTAAAGTCATTAGAAGAGGGAGTTTGGTTTGTATAATGGGTATAGGTATCTGTATAAATTTTAAGTTTTCCATTTCAGGTCTCTGTAGAATGCATTTGCTCGCAAAAGCTCTGTTTTTCTTTTCAGACGTGGTGTATGAGTGTGTGAAATTCGCCATCAATGTGTGAGCCTCCCTGTTGTTGATCAAGTCGGGTTTCTGCTGCGCTGAGTGCCCGTAATCACCGATGCTCCTTCGTGCCATTCCGATGTAATCTCCCTGGGAGGAAAGGCGTCTCTCTCTTTCTGTCCTACTTGCAATCCAATAGGTCTGATCCAAGGTACAAGCTACGCGAAAGGTTGTTCGGAGTCGAGGTTCTTCTACGTCGCTGCGCCGCTACACATCTGTTACTTCAGTCACACCCGTGTTCCTCGTGTATTCGGTGCTGAGGCCATTGTGTATCGCTTGCTGGTAAACTTGTCCTATAAGTTTATGCATGTTAAAAGAAGAAAAAAACCACTTGAACACCGCGTTAAATTTAAAGGGAGTAACTATTCCCTGTCTGATGTAGACTTTGCAAATGCAGTCTATAGCCATCTGGCATGATAACGTTGTACAACGTCTCTTGGGGAAGTGGGGTGGGGCAACTGCGTTTGAGTTTTTTCTTCCACAGGCCAATCTCAAAGCAAATAGCTCCAAGGGCATCCTTTGCTGTAGTGCACCCAGTGTTCTAAACTTTTACACAACAAAGTAATGGTGCAAGGACAAGTGAATTCACTACTTTGGATTTAGAAAGGTATTATGTATTGGCCTTTGTATCTTTCATGTCAGTATTAAGTCCCTTTTTTTGCATTTCATTCATATTTGGGATGTGAATTGTGGGGGGGGGGTGTTAACTGAAATCTCTTCCTAGCCTTTGCAGCTTTTCAGAGTGGCTTAGTTAGAGAACTGTGAATAACACGGTATGGTGAAGGAACCTGCAGTCTGTGACCATTGAAGGCAGCTAGCCCAAAGCATGGGATGGAGGAAGGAATCCAAAGGCGTCAAAGAAATACAAGTAGTATCGTAAGATGGCACATTATCAGGATTGTGTTGAATGTGTACCTCTGTTCCATTTATGGATGTTGAGTCATGGGGTTTTGGGACTGGGGACTGCTTAATTGTGACTCTTGCAGATTTAGAGGCCCAACCCCTCAAAACTGGTGGTTCATCTGCTAGCTATTTCCCCCCCTCATAAGGATCAAAGCTGCTGAATGCAGACTCAGCTTGGTTTTTACCTGTGCAAACGGCAAGTAATCGGTATTTTTGTAAATGAGAATTTAGTTTTTCGTATACATTCGATTCTGTATTTGTTGGGGTTGTTTAAATGGGTGGGGATGGTTGTAGGCTTTTCTCCCCTTTTTTCCAGTGTGCTGTGTCCAAGTGCTTTCATGCTCAAGATCTCCTGAAGATCATACTCTAACACATTGTATATCAAGGTTTGCTTTTGCATTCATCAGCCTCTATTGGCCTTGCAAAGTCTTAATGTTGGCTCATGTATTTAACATTCATTGTACTTGGTAATTGTCAGTTTCTTGTGTGAATGCTTGAATTCTGTAAACAATTTTTTGAGTAATAAATTCATAGTGTTGTGATTGAAACACTAGTATGCATTTTTCTTGGTGTTTGGGTGGGGCTTGTCTTGGGTATTTCTTGTACTTTTTCAGGTGTGAATGTTGAGCTTGGCGCTTTAGAGCACGGGATGGTCCCAGGGCTTGATGGCAACTCAAGGTGGAAAGGAAGGCAGCAAAAATCCAGTCCAACTGCTTTATGGGAAGCCCATGTGAAAAGGCAAAAATGTCCAAATTCAGTTTACTGAATTGTATTTAATTTTTTATTATACTAGGGTTTTTATTACAAGTTTGATTATGCCTTAGCTTTCTTTCAAAGGAACTAGCCTGGTTCTGAGTATGCTTTGCAAGCATTTCAAAATATTATTTTGAATGCTATGTGAGGGATGGGCATGGGTTTTTTTTTTTTGTTTGTTTTGCCTTTTGGTTTTACAGAATCATAAAGCCCTTGAAGAATGCCATCTATCCAGGAAATAGCATGTCTAGGATTCAGCTGCTCCAATGAATTCCAACAGGCAGGATGACTAACTCTGAGGCAAAACTTTAACTTACATGGCCATACTTCTGTGCAACTGTGCAGATATGGGTCTATAAAAAAAAAGGCTTTACAAATGTAGAGCAAATTTTCACTTGTTGTGCAACTGCACTACAGACTCCAAATTGAATGGTTAACTTGAGCTGTGCAAATGTGCAGCTGAAATTGGGCAATGTATTTTGACTAGTGAGAAATTTTGGTATTGGCTGGGGGAAGGGGCTCTACCTGTTTTTTCCTGCAGAAATCTTACCAGTTGTCCAATGCAAACTAGATGTGGGGTCATGTGGAGCACGTAGAAGCCAGGTGTCTGCTTACTTAACTTAACTTTTTATTTTTTCCTTTTTAAATGGCTAACATTTTCATATGCTTAATTATATTCTTTAAGCCTTTATGGTGCCCCAAGTTTCTTTTAATTTTTGGTTTTGTATTGCAATTAGTGTGGTGGAAGTGTGTGTGTCTCTCGAAGCCTCTTTG
Organism: Hemibagrus wyckioides; assembly: GCF_019097595.1. Taxonomy (NCBI): domain Eukaryota; kingdom Metazoa; phylum Chordata; class Actinopteri; order Siluriformes; family Bagridae; genus Hemibagrus; species Hemibagrus wyckioides. Next base: position 21,408,438 of record NC_080717.1, read on the forward strand.
TTCCAGATCACTCCGTCTGTCAACTTGAATCATAACTGCATCTGAATGCCTAGCTGTTTGTGGTCAATGAGTGTCCTCACTGAATGGTGATCCTACCTCCTGTCTGCTTGAGAGCTTAGTCCAATCCTCCGAAGGCCTCCGTCAACATTCTCTGCGTGCTGTGTGTTCCTGTGTGCGCGTCTTTCTGTTCTGTTTCCCCCCCTCCATTTTCTCAGGTTAATTTTGCTAAGGGTGCAAAATTTGTCTTGAGTGTGTGCCGCCTTGGACAGCCCTAACTTTGATGGAGCACTGGGATATCCAGTCACTCTCTGATCAACTTGAGGCTTGTCTTGCTGCTATTTGAGCATCACTCTGCTGCTACCTGATAATGGAGTTAAGTAAACATTTCATGGGTATGTGTAGCTTTTAAATTGTAACTGCATGCAAACCAGCTTTGCACTACAAGCATCAAATTTTAATTTCATTTGAGGCGTCTTTATCTGAAAGTGTAGTTTTGGATGATGGGGAGGGTGGAGGGGTGGGGGGGAAACGTATTTCTCTTTCTTATTTCTTGCAGATACACCCCATCTTGGCTCTACTAATTTTGCAATCGCCCAGTAACAATGAGTGGATGGATGCGTGGTCTTAATGTTCCTACAGTCTGGACTTGTCAACTGTCTGCAGTCGTTGTAACGTCTCGTACACCTTGTATTGGTTTAGATGGAAGGATTCAATCATAATTGGAATGGGGGGTGGGGGGTTTGCCATAATCTCTGCTCTCTCTTTTCCTCTTCATTGCAGCTCACAGCAGTGTGGTGATGGGAACACGATTGTAAGGCTTCACTGGAGAAATCGATAAGTTTGATTCAGCCATTAAGATTTCATGTTTTAAAACTAAAATTTCCAGAAGGCATTGGGGACTTGTTTGGGAAGGGACAACGTGCAACTTGTGTGTAGTTACAGGAAAAGCACCAAGGTTGAGTTACGTCATACTGTGTCGGCCATGTAACTTGTCCAGCGTCAAGACCATGCGGAGTGAATGGCGGTAATCATTGAATACAATTATAGCTTGGGGTTTGGGGGGGTATAAACATCTTCTTTTTTCATTTCAGATGTTGACACGGGAATGAACATGATTGCCTGAAAAGAATGGCTTGTCTTTGGAGAGAGATCCGACTTGTCTTTAAAGTGAATTTTACTTATGCTGATCAAGTCTTATCTGCTTCTTATAAGTATAAAGGGGATTGTGTGGGGAATGGGGGAAATCTTCTCTTCTGTGTAGTTTCAGGAGAAAAGAGAAGCCAGTGAGGAAAGGCCCAAGTATTGTAGAGCAGCAGTTGTGAGGTTTTTCTTTTCCTGAGGGAACAGTCTTGTTCCTTCAGGTTTTGCTTTTTAGCCTCCAAAAAAAAAAAAGCAAAAGACTCCGGTGGTGGCACTCCCGGTTTTTCTGGGATGGGGTTCAATTCCCTGCGGTGTCTTTGCTTTTCAAACTGCTGTTCTTACTCTTAGCTTACAGAAATAAGTTAGAAGTCTGTAGCATTGATTTTCACTTGGTCCTGCAAGTTTTAAGCTTGAGTTGAGGCAGTTGTACTATGGTGTATTTTCATAATGTATACATTACCTTTTCATTGCTGTATAACATCAGTGTGTCAAATGTTTAAATATTCACACAAAGCTTTCATCTAATTTGATTATTCTGTTAATTAAACTTTGGAGATGTCTGGGAATAAGTGTGACCACTCTGAAGAGAAGCTGAACAGCTGGCTAACATCCAGTCATCTGGGAACTAAAATCACCCAATAAAGACACAATCACATGAATTTGTTTGATTTTTGGTATGGCTGAGGCCACTTTGAAGACACAGAAGGCTTGCAAAATGTTAATTCTGGCACTCTGCTGGTATTTGTTGAAAATTGGGTATTAAGGTAAGGAAGGATTCTCTGGAGCTCTTGGTATGTATTTACTGGAAACCTGGATAAAATGCCTGTACTACTGCTCATTCAGGCAACTGTCTATCAAATCATTGAATAAAATCATACAATTGTATAATGTAAATCTTGTATGCATGAAATGTCTATGTACAAGGGTGTACCAATACATGAAATGCAAGTAAGCCACCTAAATAATTCTTCAGTGTCTGAATCTCATAGAATGCTACCATAGGCATATCTCAAGTAATGGTTTACAATATTTTCAATATATGATATTGGTATAGCCCAAACTCTACAATGTTGGTTTATTCCACTCTACCATTTGGAGCTAGATTGTACAATCATAATCTCGTCTGGTAGGTGGTGCCACAATATTAGGAAATGTACATAGAAATATTCATGAATCAAATACTGCACCATACAATGTACCTGCTTGATTGTTTTCTAGAAATCAGGGTGAATTTGGATAAATTGGGACATAACATTTATTTTCTGGCCTGGTAAGTGACCTTGAAAACTTGTATCAAGTTTATAAATTATAATTATAGTCTATAGTGTTTGATGGAAATAAAAAGACTTATTTCTTGTGACATGATAAGGGAGTGCCCAAAACAAATAAAAAAAAATTTTGACTGAAGTACAGAAAAGTACATAGTTTATCTTTTTTTTTTATCTAATACTAAAATTTACATGGCTAATATATTACCCGTTAATATAATGGATATGATGTTGGTAGAATATACACTATATTGCCAAAAGTATTCGCTCACCTGCCTTGACTCGCATATGAACTTAAGTGACATCCCATTCCTAATCCATAGGGTTCAATATGACATCGGTCCACCCTTTGCAGCTAAAACAGCTTCAACTCTTCTGGGAAGGCTGTCCACAAGGTTTAGGAGTGTGTTTATGGGAATTTTTGACCAGCTCCAAACTGTTCCCACAAAGTTGGGAGCATGGAATTGTCCAAAATGTCTTGGTATGCTGAAGCATTCAGAGTTCCTTTCACTGGAGCTCCTGAAAAACAACCCCACACCATAATCCCCCCTCCACCAAACTTTACACTTGGCACAATGCAGTCAGACAAGTACCGTTCTCCTGGCAACCGCCAAACCCAGACTCGTCCATCAGATTGCCAGATGGAGAAGCGCGATTCGTCACTCCAGAGAACGCGTCTCCACTGCTCTAGAGTCCAGTGGCGGCGTGCTTTACACCACTGCATCCGACGCTTTGCATTGCACTTGGTGATGTATGGCTTGGATGCAGCTGCTCGGCCATGGAAACCCATTCCATGAAGCTCTCTGCGCACTGTTCTTGAGCTAATCTGAAGGCCACATGAAGTTTGGAGGTCTGTAGCGATTGACTCTGCAGAAAGTTGGCGACCTCTTCGCACTATGCGCCTCAGCATCCGCTGACCCCGCTCCGTCAGTTTACGTGGCCTACCACTTCGTGGCTGAGTTGCTGTTGTTCCCAAACACTTCCACGTTCTTATAATACAGCTGACAGTTGACTGTGGAATATTTAGGAGCGAGGAAATTTCACGACTGGATTTGTTGCACAGGTGGCATCCTATCACAGTTCCACGCTGGAATTCACTGAGCTCCTGAGAGCGACCCATTCTTTCACAAATGTTTGTAAAAACAGTCTGCATGCCTAGGTGCTTGATTTTATACACCTCTGGCCATGGAAGCGATTGGAACACCTGATTCTGATTGTTTGGATGGGTGAGCAAATACTTTTGGCAATATAGTGTATGTGTGATGGTCTAAATAAAGTTTAGACATTATTAAAAGATGTCTCAAATTAATCTTAATTGGAATATTCTTAAACAGGCCTTCAAAAAATAAATAAGTGTATGCAGATATACACTATACTGCCAAAAGTTTTGGGACACCCCTCCAAATCATTGAATTCAAGTGGTGTTTTTCATGGGTTGGGTTTGGCCCCTTAGTTCCAGTGAAAAAAACTCAATGCTTCAGCATACCAAGACATTTTGGACAACTTCATGCTCCCAACAGTTTGGGGATGACCCCTTCCTGTTCCAACATGACTTTCATAAAGACATGGATGAGCGAGTTTGGTGTGGAGGAACTTGACTGGCCTGCACAGAGTCCTGACTTCAACCTGATTGAACACCTTTGGGACGAATTAGAGCGGAGACTGTGAGCCAGGCCAAAACTGGGACGTCTGCCTTTACATGCACATGAATTTAATATAAAGTTGGCCCACCCTTTGTCGTTATAACAGCTTTAACTCTTCTGGGAAGGCTTTCCACAAAGTTTAGGAATGTGTTTGTGGGAATTTTTGACCATTCCACTAGAAGCGCTTTTGTGAGGTCAGGTCCTGATGTTGGACGGGAACGTCTGGCTCGCAGTCTCCGCTCTAATTCATCTAAACATGATGCTGCTACTGCAAGAGATAAATGATAAATGACTTACCTTTGAGTAGTGGCTTTCTACTGTGAATCCTCCTTAATTTTACATGAAACAAATTAGAAATTAATTTTCTAAATCTGGTCATTGAGCAATAATGTTATATTAATAGTGCAGTAAATTATCCATAGTCCACAGTGTCCATATATCTTTTTTTAAAAAAAAAGGAAAAGGAAATTAAAAGCCACAGCTAATGAAAATGTTCCTCAATCACTAAACATATGGGAAGATTAAGATAATGCATCTTCTTATCATTAAAAAAAAACCTAGATAGTAGATAAAATGTTTAAAGATTTTATACATATTTCATATGTTGAGGTTTTACTATGGCAAGAAAGCTTAAAAGTGGCAGGATTCCAAAAACAATATTTAATCTTATATCTATTTGATCACGGATCTGAACTCACCCCTGTTGTGTGTCCACATGCCCCAGCGTTACCGGGTTGTCTGTAAGCAGCGCCCTCTTGCGGTGATGAGGATTTCCTCACTCCGGTGTTAGACCGGTTCCTAGCGCTGCTCCACTCTAACTCAGTGTTTAATGCACGGCAAACGATTGAAGGATGTGGTCTTTTTTCGCGAGGGATCCTGTTAAAGACTTCAACTATGAAATTTTACCAGACACTCAAGATAAGACGGGTATATGGACTCTTCATCGAGGAAAACGCAAGGTAAAGACCGAGAGCTTGTTAGTAAAAACGCTGTGCTGTTGCTGTGACGATAACAGGCCGCGACGTGCATCCTCGGGCTCGAGTTATGGAGCTATCCGGTTAGCATTCACAGTAGCTATCGCATTATTACCAAAAGCAGAGGGACAAACTTGGCAGACTTGACAGCTTATCCTTCTAGTGTATTTATTTGTCATTCATATAATTATTTTCTTATAGGAAAGAATTTGATTCTGAAACGTTTTTTGAGGTGAAACCGCCTCATATTTTGTAAACAGCCACGTAGCTTCCTAAGCTAGCATCTTCGCCACGTCAATCCGTCCACAGTGGCAGCTAAACTAGCTGTAAGCTGGATAAGCTAGCTAGCTAGCTACCTAGCATTAGAGGTGATGGTGTATTTCTGAACCAAAATTATATGCAGTTGAATTCATTATCGTAAATATTATCTTGATGGTGTCCTCCATCAAACTGTCAACGTCTGAAGATGTGAATGCTGATAATCTCGATTAGCCTTCAAAATACAGTGCAAAATTACTCAGTCTTTGAGTTCATTTCTATATCTGTGTGTAAGGAAGTCAAACAGATCATAAGTTCTGTATTTTGCCCATTTCCTTACAGGAAATGATGCATTTATTGATTGATGGTCAGTACTATGCTATGTTAAATGAATAATTAAAGTCCTATGTGATTTATCTTCGGTGTGTTTTACTCATTCATTCATCTTCACTAGCTGCTTTGTTTAATCAAGGCGTTAATTAAGGTCATCTTTGTGTGTCTGATGTGTTTTAATTGCTCCAGTGTGTCTGTATCTCTCACAGATCAGTCTGATACTGAGCTCCTGAAGTACTGAATTGGTAGCAGACTGGATTTGATGTATTTCACAGTCTGATCAATTTAATTCCGACAAAAGTCATATATTGTTTGCGAACTGAAGAGAAGAACGTCCATGCTGGATCGGTTTTGAGTATCGTTATACTATAATCTGTGAGGTCGTCCATGTGGTTGAATGGAAACTTTCTGTCCTCTGTAGACAACTGGAGAGCCGGTGTCTGTGTTTTTGTACGAAGTGGCCCAGGGTACAGAGGAGCAGACACAGCTGGCCAAAGCCGCATTCAAGCGCATGAAGACGCTGCGGCATCCCAACATCCTGGCTTATGTCGACGGTCTTGAGGTGAGGACTGATGGAGCCGGACAGGAAGAACGTACAGCAGTGCTGACTCATCCAGCATAATGAAAAACTCAGACAGTGCAGTTCATTGTTCTTCCTGTAATATTGTGCCTTGCTGTTTAAATCGTGTATTTGATGTACTAGTCTGACGAAGCAATGAGGAACATTTTGTCGTCAACACTTCAATTATTGGCTCTCTTCTTCAATTTGAAGTTCATAAATTAATTTGTAATATAGTTACACAAAGCTTTGAAACCAGCCATAAGCCTCATGTGGTAATTTCTGATATAGTTTACTTTGCTGTTTTTTTTTTTTTAAGTTCATTTTTAACCTTGTTAAAAGATTCATCAACCTACAATCTTAAAAAAAAAAAGTGTTTCATGCAAACCGAGGGATGATGAATCATTTTGTTTACTATAATTGCATTTCATTGTGGGTGTCAATAATTTATTTATACACAGATGGTGTCTAGGATAACTAGACAACTTGTAGCCTGCTAATTCTTGCCACCATGTGGCGTTCAATGCATGAAACGTATCTGTTCATATAGAAATGTCTTGTGATATTGAAATGTGATGTAAAGAAAGCAAGAAAACTACATCACATCACTATAGGTAACAGATTCCTGTTCACACTGTTGGTTTAGGGCCTGACTGAGATTTTAATATACCATTGATATATATAACACCAAAGAAATGGATCATGGTGGGATGATAATCAATGATGGGATGTGATGCAGTCTGATGTAAAGCAGACATAGTGTTACCATCTCAGGGTTTATTTTTTATGACAGTGTTTCTCGAAGTATTTTGATTCCTCATGTACCACAGCGATTAAAAATAAATAGCGCATGCACCTTTCAAAAAAAATGTTAAATGATTGTATCCTGATAGAAAACGTCACCATATCAACAATTAAACATGTTTGTTTTTTCTGACTGATCGGAAGTGAGCATTCAACAGTGATAGAGTATAAATTTATCTATCTTAATGGGGATGATTATACAAATAGGCTGTGAAAATAAATACTTATGTTTAAGATGTCTCCTGTGTCTGATGGCAGACCGAGAAAAGCTTGTACTTGGTCACAGAGCCAGTGACTCCACTTGCAGCACATTTGAAAACTCAGGCAGACAAGGGTGGGTCAGGAGAGTTGGAGATTTCTTGGGGTCTTCATCAGATTGTGGTGAGTAAATGAAGTGTGTCGCACACACCGGTACACTTTCCTGTATGTTCTTTTTCTATTTACTGACGCAAATGTTAGATCTTTCCTGGTAGTCATTTTGGTTTTGTGGGTTTTTTTTATTTTCGTATTGCTCTCCATTTAGAAAGCACTGAGTTTTTTGGTAAATGACTGCCATCTCCTGCACAACAACCTTGGGATGTGGGCTGTGTTTGTGGATCGAGCTGGAGAATGGAAACTAGGAGGGTTGGATCATGTGACCTCAGACCAAGGAGAACCTTCTTCATTACCTCCTGCTAAAGTAGTGAATCCAGACCTGGAGAAGTATGACCCACCGGAAGGCTCCAAAAACACAGGAGAGAAATGGTGAGTGGGATATTGAGGAAGAGAAACCAGCTGACTCGAGCAGAGCTGCTTCTGTGAGGCAACAAATACAAAGTAGAGACAGAGCAAAGCTTTCATATTTTTCTGAAGGATAGAAGGATCTTTATCTGTGCATCAATCCAGGACAGTGCTTTTCTTCACGCAGCGGTCTTTTAACTGGATGGAAGTCATTCAGCTTTATAAGAAAGTCTCATTTTATTTCTTATAGAGGATGGAATCTCCATTAAATTGCTCTTACCTACTTTAAATACATGTGTCAGTATCTGTCTACCATTAGTTTTGCAACTCAGAGTATTATAATATTTTCTTGTATTACACAATGTTTTCTTATTATATTATCTTACATGATTTTGGTTTATTTGTGAGCTAAAGTGGGAATAAACATGAAAACAGATGTCCAAATAAGGAGGCCATTTATATACAGTACAAGAAAAGGAAAATAGAGTGTTAATGATCATTGTAAAAATGTTTATATGTTTTGTGTCATCACAGGTCAGGAGATGTGTGGAGGTTGGGCTGTCTAATTTGGGAGGTGTTTAACGGACCTCTGCCTCGTGCCTCATCTCTGCGATCTCTTGGCAAGGTAATTTAACTAGCAAAAATCCCCAGATCATACCTGACTTAAAACAGATAATATGAACCGGGTTTGCAATGAAGTTAAATTTACGTCTTGTATCTCTGCTATATAACAAACTGATCATTTATATAAACCTGTTTAAAATTGCATTTAAATACTTTTTGACAAGATTTTTATTTTTATTCAAGTTTCTGAAAGTTCCTGTGGTTTTAAAAAAAAAAAGTTTATAATGTGTGTGGGGAGAGTGACAGTAAGGGGAGATTTCTGTTAGATTTTTAGCAGAAACACAAAGTAAATTTATTAGTGATCTTCACCGATCAGGCATAACATTATGAGCACTGACAGGTGAAGTGAACAACACTGATTATCGACTTATTGTGGCACCTGTTAGTGGGTGGGATATATTAGGCAGCAAGTGAACATTTTGTCCTCAAAGTTGATGTGTTAGAAGCAGGAAAAATGGGCAAGCGTAAGGATTTGAGCGAGTTTGACAAGGGCCACATTGTGATGGCTAGACCACTGAATCAGAGCATCTCCAAAACTGCAGCTCTTGTGGGGTGTTCCCGGTCTGCAGTGGTCAGTATCTATCAAAAGTGGTCCAAGGAAGGAACAGTGGTGAACCGGCGACAGGGTCATGGGATGGCCAAGGCTCATTGACGCACGTGAGGAGAGAAGGCTGGCCCATGTGATCCGATTCAACAGACATGCTAGAAAGATGTCAGAATACACAGTGCATGACAGGTCAGGGTTATTTTGGCAGCAAAAGGGGGACCAGCACAATATTAGGCAGGTGGTCATATTGTTATGCTTGATTGATGTATAGCCCGTTGAATTCTAGCTTATAATTGTTATTGTTTGCATATATAGAAATTATAAGATGATATTTTAAATGTGTGCAAATTCTCTGTCTGGTAGGTCCCAAAGCAGTTAGTGCCACATTATTGTGAACTAGTAGGGGCAAACCCAAAAGCTCGGCCCAACCCTGCCCGCTTTCTACAAAACTGTCGCACACCTGGAGGCTTTCTCAACAACAGTTTCGTGGAGAGTAACCTGTTTCTGGAGCAGATCCAGGTAGATCTTTATCACTCTGTACATGTCATGTTCATTCTAATTACTTTTTACTTTATATACCTGACTAAGGGTAAAGCCAATGGGATTTTGGCCTTAGTTTAAGACTAGCTAGCTTAATCATTAATATAAACTGCTGTTTCTTCCATATGTTGAGTTTTATGTTGTTGTTGGTTTTTTTTCTGTTATGTTTTTCTTTGTTACCATGCAAATGATTGGAGTTTGTGTGGGAGTTTTGTTGTGGATTGCCTCTCAAATGCATGTTTTAAGATGTGACATGTCTTTGTGTTTAGATTAAGGAGCCAGCAGAGAAACAGCAGTTTTTCCAGGACTTGAGTGACAATCTTGACTCTTTCCCTGAAGATTTCTGCAAGCATAAAGTCCTGCCTCAGCTCCTCACAGCCTTTGAGTTTGGCAATGCTGGTGCCGTCGTTTTAACACCACTTTTTAAGGTAGTGGGTTATTTTATTTTTTGGCGATTATGTGCGAATTCTGGTCATATTTTTGCTTTTGTATTTTCAGTCAGGCAAAGTTCTGTGGTATTGTGATGTTGCAATACTGCAATGTCAGACAGTTGTACTAAACAGTTCCCTTTGGACTGATGGAGAAAGACATCTGCATGGTGGTGTAATGCTGAAAAAGCTTTATTATTAAAGGTTTGACACAGCAGGAATTGGGAAACCAATAGAAAACCAAAAAAATGTTTGTTTTTTTAATATATGGAACCTAACACCTTCTGGAAAATTAGCCCGTCTTCCATTACAAGAGTGAAAGTAAGATGAAACAACAGTGAAGCACAGTGCTCTCTTTGTATTGTTTCTGTATTGTGTTTCCTATCAGTCTGATTTGTATTTACATCCGGCACAAAATCTTTTCCGTAAAGGATACTACATGGCATGTGGTATGTAAGAATCATAGACCCAATCATGGGGAGTCATCTGACCCCAAGGCAGAGCCTGACCTTATAATACAGCTTAAACTATTTATAACGTTCTTTGTGATGTGTTTGGCTTCAGGTGGGAAAGTATTTGTCCGCAGAAGAATACCAACAGAAAATCATCCCCGTCATAGTGAAGATGTTTTCCTCTACTGATCGTGCAATGAGGATACGGCTTCTGCAGCAGGTCACCATTCACATGCAAACTTTTGAACTTTCAATATACACAAGCAATGTCATTAAGTGCTCCTGTTAATCGCTTGTCTGTTTTTTTCCCCTGTTTTTTCTTACTGTCTTGCTTATTAACACAGATGGAGCAGTTTATTCAGTACTTAAATGATGCAGCAGTCAATTCCCAGATCTTTCCTCACGTAGTTCACGGATTCACAGACACAAATCCAGCCATCAGAGAGCAGACAGTGAAGGTACTGGTTCACTTGATTTGACATCTTCTAGCCAATCAGTATGTTTGTCTTTTTTTTTTACAAACTCAGATTCAAGAAGGCTGCAGTATTGTACAGTGTAATGTTCCTTGCTAGAACATGCTTAACTTCTCAGTTAATTATCCTGTAACATCAGTTTAACTGCAGGGAAATTATTGCTTGTGACTTGATATTTCAGGCTGCAGGGCTTTTAAAAAGTGTTTGTTTTCCCCTCTTGTAGTCCATGCTTCTGTTGGCTCCCAAGCTGAACGAGGCCAACTTGAACCAGGAGCTGTTGCGTCACTTCGCAAGGCTGCAGTCAAAAGATGATCAGGGTCCAATCCGCTGCAACACCACTGTTTGCCTGGGCAAGATCGCCCCCTATCTCAATGCTGGGGTAAGTTATGTACTACATTCTGCACTGCTTACTCACATCCAGTGTAATGGAAACATTTTTGATCAAGTATAGCCTTTTCTTTTTCAACCCTGCTAAGGCTTATCTTCTTCTCCATTACACAACCTTTCCCTTCCTCTTCATGATAGTCCACAATTATGTGGGTAGTGTGTGCATATTCAAATAATGCACATGTTTCGTTATATAAACGTTGACTGATTAGATAAAACTGCCTTATTGCTTTTTCAAGTATGCTTTTAACATTACTGCACATTTGACAGAATTTTCAAGATTGTTTGTTATTACTCATGAGTTTCCACAACGTCGGTCCAGCACTATCAGAAATATTACAGACGGTGTTTTTTTTTTTGTTTTTTCTATCTGCAATCTGGATCAGATGCGTCAGCGGGTGTTAATCTCAGCATTCTCCCGTGCCACTAAAGATCCGTTTCCTGCATCACGTGCAGCAGGAGTACTGGGCTTTGCTGCCACACACCACTATTACAGTGTGGGTGAGTGTGCGATGCGTATCCTGCCCACCCTCTGCCCACTCACTGTGGACCCTGACAAGAACGTCCGAGACCAGGTGACCCACCTCTCATCGAGCCCAGCACTTATATGGTCTATTACACCATAATAATAATAAGAATTGTGCTGATGTTTTTTTTTTAATCATCCCATAGGCATTTAAAGCCATTAAAAGTTTCCTAAATAAGCTGGAGACTGTTTCCGAAGACCCATCTAAGCTAGCTGAAATAGGTATGACCTAACCATAAACACTGTTTTTCCGCACTTTAACATGCGCATGCAGATAACAGACATCACTTAGCTTTATCTCATTAGTAACCCTGCTGGTGTGGGTTCTTTACTTTGCAGAGAAGGACGTGACTGCGTCTGCACAAACAAGTAGTTCAGCAGCAACGTGGGCCGGCTGGGCAGTAACAGGAGTCTCCTCTCTTACCTCCAAACTCATCCGCAATGCTCCTGCAGGCACTGAGGGGGCAATAGTCGAAAACGCCTCCTCTGCTCAACCTGCAGCTGCTACCAGTGCCACGAATACAGCAGGTAAATACATGACTGTGGAACCTTTTAGGTGTTATTTCAGTCCAGGCATTTTATTTTGCTGTCATATTCTACTCTCTGACCTAATTCGTTGAATATTTTTATAGTTCTGTTCTGCATTTTCCCTGATTATTTATTCTCTTTAATCAGGTTCAGAGACAAAAGCACACACGAGCACTGGTTCTTCCTCTACTACTGTTACTAGCAAAACGGAAGACACGAATCCTACGGAACAGACAGAAGAGCCGGTCGGAGATCGGTGGGACGATGAGGATTGGGGAAGCCTTGAGGTGATTGTTTCAGCAACATTTACCTTACTGGTATTATAGTTTTTATTTATTAGAAATACTTATACATCTGCTCATTCATGTAGGTATCCAAGTCAGACAATTATATGGCAGCAGTACAAGACATAAAATCATGCACGTTGTAAAAAGTGGTTACTTGAGTTACCATTGCCTTCCTGGCAGCTAGAACTCTCTCTTCAGATCTCATCAGCAAGGTGTTTCCACCCACAGATCTCACTTAGATGTTTTTGTTGTGCAAAACAATTCCAGGAAAGCCTCTGTTTTTTTTCTTTAAACTTAATGTGATTGTCTGACTGAACAAACTGCAGGTGTAAAGGTGTTCCCAGTAAAGTAAAAAGTGAGTGTATTGTGTGTGTATATAACTGTACTGTGTGCTCTTAGGACCCTGAGAAAGTGCAAACAGATCCAGATGACTGGAATTCTGATTGGTCCACTATGTCTTCAACACAGAAGAAGAGTAGTGTATGTACATTATGATTTTTCATCAGTTTCTGAGTCAGGCTCAAATGACAAATTGTAGTATAGTTTCTTTTAAGGGCCTGTCATCTATGAAACATTTTGATTTGTTGTGATTTTGTTTGTTTATTTTATTGTAGGGGGGGCGGACTTCCTCCGTTGGCATGAAAAAGCAGAGCTCTGATTGGAGCAGCTCTGGATGGGACGCTGATGATAGCTGGTCTAACGAGAAGGATACAGATGGCCAGGGCCAGAGTTCACCAGCAGATGAGGGATGGGGCAACGACTGGGAAGATGACGGGGCGCTAGCAGAAACTTTTGCCCCAACACCACGCAACAATGCTTCACCTGGATCTTCAGGTTTTGTCCCTAAAAGTGCTAGCGCTAACTCTGGACAGGAAGGCTTGCGACTAGCTAGTGAATATAACTGGGACAGTTCAGGTGCAAAAGGGACAACATCTGACCTGTTCTCCGGCATGTCCCAGAGGGCCGGGTCTGCTTCTACAGCTATGGTAAGGAGATTATGATGGCAGGAAAGTTTGGAGAAATGAAAGTAAAATATGTTTACAGGAAATAAAAAGGGATGAGTTTGTGTGTGTGTGGTTTCTTTTTAGAAGACTGATGATGGCTGGGGAGCAAATGCTGGAGGTGACTGGGGAACAGAGAATTGGGAGTCCTTAGATGGTGAACAGGGTTAGTTTCAGTATTCAGAAACCTCAAAATGAGCATGAGCTCCTCTGAGAGTAATAAAAACTGAATTGTCGGAAGGTTTAAAAAGCAAAATGTAATTATTATTTTTATTATTATTATTGTTTATTATTTTTATTATTATTATTATTATTTTTATTATAATTATTGTTTTTTTTTTTTTTATAACGGTTCTACTGCTCAGTCTATGAATATCAGTGTAACATGTAAATTATTAATAGGAACAAAACTACCAAGATTACGTCTGTCTGTGTGGCATTTTATAGGAGTCAGGACAACCTAATCGTTACTGAAACTTTAATGTCAATATTTACACTAAAGCCCTTTTGTACATGAGAAGGTAAATTGTTGTCTGTATTCTATTTTAGGTCTCAGTAAGGCTGAGTTGGCCAAGAAGAAGCGGGAAGAAAGAAGGAAAGAGTTGGAGGCCAAACGAGCAGAAAGAAAGGCAGCCAAAGGTCCCCTTAAACTGGGTGCACGCAAACTGGACTGATATAGAACTGTCCTGGCATAGCGTGAGTCAGGTCTGAGAATCAGGGTGGACCAGCTGCTGAACAGAGACGGAGGGAAATTTTGGTCAATGCTTATTCTTAGGGCGACATTCCTTAATGCCCCATTGATGGAAAGAAAGTTTTCAGAGCTGGCATTGGCTGTTGGATAGGGTGGGGTGAAAGAGTGACATCATACTGTCCAGCCAGTAACCTAGATATGGCTGAGTAAAGGACCATACACCGTAAACAAATGACTTTTACATTATCTCCTGATATTAGAATAGAGGAATGATTCCTTTTTACAGTATCGATACATCACTTGTGCATGGACACCTTTGTTGGTAAATGGCACTGGGAGTAGAACTCTTTTTTTTCCCTTTTTTTTTTTTTATATTAAAAAATATATACATGTTCTTCAACTTAGATAAGGTAGTATGTGTGTATGTTAAATATACACTTCATACTGTATTCTCATGCCCCTGAATGAACAGACTGGAAGGCTGCTTCTGTGTGTGTAGCAATCACAATCCTGTCACACTCCCCGTTCGACTTACATAATTCCAGTGCATGTATGAACAATAATATATGTTACCAAACCTATGATATCTGCTGTGATGGGGCCCATGATTATGTGCGGAAAAGGTTATTCTCTGTTTTTATTGTGCCTTTTTTATTTCCTGAGACTGGGGCGGAGATGCTTTAAAATATTGAACATTGTTTTTTTGTTTTTATTTTGTGTTCTGAGATGATTTCAGTCTGAATGTTAGTTTTATGATCAGGTGCAATATGTTCAGAAAGACAAATCCTGTATTACATACACATTTACAAACGTTAAGTAATTATATTAATAAAAATCCTAAGGGAGCTTGTCTCTTCAGATGAACTTCTCCCATTTTGACTCTTGTTCAAATGCAGTGTGTTTTCCTGCCAGGCATTCATTCACCAAGCAAGCAAACAAACAAATTTCTCGCCCTGGGACTGAGCTGGACTTGAATGACAAAGGCTTTTCTTTTTTAAAACACCATCGAGGAGTGGTGTGCTCGGTTGTATAATCTGAATAGAACAGCTAGGATGACGGTAGCATTGTCGGTCCTAAAGAGAATGTTTTGTTCACGTTATGGTTGATATAAACAGAATATCTCAAGAGTTTTATTCCTATTATACCAGAGCATTTTTGCCAAAAAATAATTAAACAATGTCATGTTTTATGTTTTTTTATATTGTGGCCCTTCCTGTGGCAAAAAAAAAAAAACCTCTTGGTGTTAAAATATTTTTAAAAAATAGTAATATAAAAAACAGATCCTTACAGAAAGCTTTACCAAATAAGCAAACATTTTATTTGTTAAATAACACATTTTAATCTTTTTATTGGAGAACCATGTGTAAATGGTCTATTAAATAAGTCTGAATAAAGCTAAACGTGTTACTGTACAAACAATAACATTAAAATGTTATTGAATGCATTAATCTAGAGCTGGTGAATTATAGGCAGTACTACTGTCAGAGCTGCTATTTAAATATTAATGCCATTGAAAACTGAGAATTCAGCAGTGGTGTAATTAAACAGTAGATTTTATTCAGACATTTCAAAGCACAGCAACATACAAACATGATCATGAATCAGCTTCCTTTTATATTTTATATTACCTTTATTATCTTAATAAACATTGCTTTCAACCCATTACTAAAATTAGCAGCTCATTATCAGTAACAGACAAAGCTGGACCAGTGGTTCAAGGTTCATTTTGGTTTTTTGTTACAGTGTGGTGCTGACCTTTAGACTTCTTACACTTAGGAGAGAATTAATATAACCATTGATAATGCTTAGACTTCGACCGAGTATCTAGTCTTACATTCTTGAACTACATTATCAAACCCCATTTAACTATTTGTGCAACATAATATTCCCTTATACCATATCAAAATCCCTTTGTTTAAGTAAATTGCTTTTGGCTTATACACTTGTAGCTTATTGATGAGACCAGCTCTTATTTTTGGCAGTAGCATAAGGAAATCATAAGAAATAGTTTTGTGCTTTAGTTAAACTCCAAATGGATTGCTGAATCAAATCTCTCTAGTGATTGGCTATTTATTGCATAGAAAATTTACTTCCAGCCCAAAGGCCTGCTGGTGTTTGTCTTTACAACGTCTTCCCAGCTGAGGTTTCACTGAGTTTCCTTCTTCTCCTTGCTCCCTGAGCCAAAAAAGACTGCTGCAGCAGCAAGCACTCCTAGACCAATGACTGTGGCAACACCAACACCTGCTCCCACTTCCACAGCTTTCCGCACCTGCAGACACCACAGAGGTATTAAAGTAAGAGTAACTTAAATAATTATAGCAGCTTCTTTGTTTGATATTTTTATATAAGGTCACTTTATTAGACCACAAACTCAATTTCATACCTGCCGAGATTCTGCCTTCCCATATCTCATCTCAGTTGCAAAATGCTCACAATTCCCACGGAACACGCAATAGGGCAGCTCCGTCCCCAAAAGACTGTGCGCTTCACGGAGGATGACATGGACAGGGCGTGGCTCGTATTTATTATCTAGTAGATTGTTAACTTTGTACTTGTCATTGCCGACCACTTCCCAAAGCTGCTCTTTTTTCACCATGGCCTTATCATACAGCACAGACATAATGCTGCTGGCACCAGCGTGGGCATGCTCAGCTACGGAGTAAACACAGGGACAGTATAAACCATCTCATATTAGAAAATTATACTTAGAAATAACGTAAACAACCTGTAAAGGAAGTGAGTATTGTTTCTTACTTTCCATTTCGGCTGAATTAAATTAAATTGATGCTGATGTAAAACTTTCCCTATACACAAGACTGATAAAGACAATACATAAATATGTCTTGAATATTCAGTATACAGTGTTAATTATAACGAATACAAGCTATTATAGCATAGACTTCCACCATCTTGAAAGAGGTTTGGTGTATATATCTTGAAGCCAAAGGTATCCTCAGATGTAACGAATGAAGCTAACTAAAAATCCGAATACAGTCCTTGCCTTAGTTTTTCCCTGTAAAGCTGCACCCTAAAGCCTCTACACTCTCACTGCTAGGGCTAAAACATCAAAATACTACCGCAGTGCTTCCTAACCTGATTGACAGGTATGCAGAGACAACTTTTGTACTGATTAGTTGCGTGTTGGTGCTCCACACAATTTATTTGCAGTGTTGCCAACTTAACGACTCCTATAGTGAGTAGTAACAAATCTAGCATTTTTTTTTTTTTTTTAGCAGAGCCAAAAATGTACCAATCTCACCGTTCTTCATTTTAAACTCTCTTTCTGGCTATAATTATAATTATACAACAGTTAGTTCCAGTCCACTGATTTGATTGGTCAAGCAGTGTTTGCTTGTATTCCCTATCACCACACAGAGAGACGTTTCATTACATGTATAAAATACATCCTAGTTTAAGACATCAGCTGACTCGATTTCAGGAATATATACATTTTGAAAGCTTGTTTTTGTTTTTTTGTTCATAGAACTATTACACAAATCGCACTCTCTCTCTAAACACAGTTGTATTTTATTTTCTATATTTGATAAATCTCTATTCTATTCATAGGATGATTCTATTTCATCCTATTCCGATATGCAAATGATTGCCACACACTAATGAATATGCAAATAAACCCTGCCCTCATCTGATAACTTCAGGCGCTATTTTGAGCAGGCATTTGCTACTTTCCCCTGCAAAGAGTTGCAACACTTCACTTTTCTTCCATTTACACAGACTGGGTGCTACAGAGAGCTTTTCCTCTGAGCATATATTTTTTTATTAACGTTGAGGACGTTTACAAACAAACAAAATTTAAAAAGTGTTTCTAGTAAAAAAATAAAAAGTCTAATTCTACCTTATTAAGAATGTACTACTGAAAATCATCCTATAATGTTAGTATACACTGATCAGGCATAACAATATGACCACCTGCCTAATATTGTGTTGGTCCCCTTTTTGTTGCCAAAACAGCCCTGACCTGTCGAGGCATGGACTCTACTAGATCCCCGAAGGTGTGCTGTGGCCCCAAGATGTTTGCAGCAGATCCTTTAAGTAACTTAAAGAAAAGATACTTAAAAGAAAATTTTGATAGATACTGACCACTGGATCACAATTTGCCATTGTCAAACTCGCTCAAATCCTTACTCTCGCCCATTTTTCCCCACTTCTAACACATCAACGTTGAGGTCAAAATGTTCACTTGCTGCCTAATATATCCCACCCACTAACAGGTGCCATGATGATGAGAGAACACATCAGTGCTCATAATGTTATGCCTGATTGGTGTATATATTTAGAAGCAACCTAACCTTTGTTTCATTTGAAGGTGTGGTGAAATATTTTCTTTGTTAGTATTGAAGCAGACTCACAGGGTGGTGCCAGGTGAATGATGTAGCCTTCTCCAACATAAATGCCCCAGTGCTCGTACGTACCACGGAAGATTTCAATCAAATCACCAGGCTGTGGTTTCTTTTCATACTGAATCACAAACAAAGTCAACATTGAAATCTTCCCTAATTCACTAGTAGTGTTTTGGTAAAAAAAAAGAAAGAAA
The DNA here is from genome assembly GCF_019097595.1 of Hemibagrus wyckioides. NCBI lineage: Eukaryota > Metazoa > Chordata > Actinopteri > Siluriformes > Bagridae > Hemibagrus > Hemibagrus wyckioides. Next base: position 21,427,176 of record NC_080717.1, read on the forward strand.
AGAAAAAAAGTCAAACACTGTCACCTCACAAAAAAAAAAAAAAAATTAAACTACATTATTCATATTTCCATATTATAACGGTGCAGAAAAGGGTAGAGGAAGGACATCTTAAGAACTCTATATATAATATTAGGTTTAAATACCTGGCCAGGCGCCATCTTGATGCAGAGAAAAGTTTAGAGAGAGAAAGAGAGAGAGAGAGAGAGAGAGAGATAGCAACACTTTTGGTTTCGTTCCCGCACCCTGTTGAGAGACAAAATAAAAATATTAATAATATAGATAAGACAAGTGCATTAGGCTAAGAAGAAGAAGAAGAAGAAGAAGAAGAAGGAGTAATAAATGACATTATTTTTTACTTGCTTCAGGTATATGATACTCAGATGAGCCACATCCTGTGTTTGCCATCGGAAATTAAATCATTTAAAGCAAAACCTCTTCAAACTACATGAGACGCAAGCAAATAGTTTATTCAGCTTCAGGGCCACTAATAGACGCTAAATGATGTGACACGTCGATGGACTTTTGCAGTCAAGTGCCTATGATGAAATCAGCAGTAAAGCACTTACCACGACAGAAGCAGCTTCTCTGTAATGGAGTCTGTTGTTTGTGTTCACCAAAAAAAACCAGGCAGCGCGTTTAAATGTCAGCGATCAGGTGACGAGGGGCAGCAGAGGGCCGTCTTTAAAGCGGTCACTACCACATTCCCGGAATTCCCGCATCGAAAAGGTCGGAAAACGCTCTCGTCCTGTGCTACTATACTACAGTTTACTGATGTCCAACACGCATACACCGGTTGAGATGCACGCGCTATCCTGGCGCTCGAAATGTTGCGCAATATACTTGCGCATCCTCCGTGCCACGAGTGCTGAGGTTAGATCACATTCATTTACACACGCAATCCTGCTGACAAAAAGCCTTCACAATGAGTGCAACAACGTGTGGGAACGAGATCACAATGTCTGGCCACAGCGTTGGTCACGACTTAAAGGCGTAAGCACCGACAAAGTCCCACATGTGGCATCAAGTGCCAGACACAATGTGAAATTCGTGAAAGTGCTTACGCCTTTAAGTCTACATGATTCTTGACAACTACACAGTCTCCGGATCTTATCAGGATGAAGAATGGGCTGAATACACTGATCAGGCATAACATTATGACCACCTGCCTAATATTGTCTTGGTCCCCCCTTTTCGCTGCTAAAACAGCCCTGACCCGTCATACACTGTGTATCAGCCCTGACCCGTCATGCACTGTGTATTCTGACACCTTTCTTATCAGAACCAGCTTTAACTTCTTCAGCAATTTGAGCAACAGCAACATGTACCTGACTGAGAAATATTAAAACGGTTTTGAAACCTATGTAGTCTACGATTTTAACCATGGATGCATGGCCCCCTAATTGTAAATATCTGTAAATATCATAAAATTACTATGCATTTTACAATATGCTGTGCAGATATAAACAAATCAATTTTGCAAACATTTGCATTGTAAATAAATGTTTTGTTTGCCTGTTTACATGAGGTGCAATTAATTATCATTGAGAGTTATTATTGAGATCTTGGTCCAGTGTGGTGACCCCGAACATGGAGCAGCTGAAGGACATCATTATTATTACTGAGATCTTGACCTAAAAGTTATTATTCAAGATCCAAATCCTTTTATTGTCACTATACTGAGCACAGGGAAATTAGAGCAGTCCCCACAGTGCAATTCACATAAAATGTGGTGCAAACTATATATCCATTTTAACAAATGAAAATAAGTGGAGTCAAGGCAATAGTGATAAATACTTCAATTATTGTAAGTTATGTAAAAGGTATAAATAAGTATGTAAATATTATATATAGGTAGAAATAAGATATTGCACAATAGTTGAACATAGGGATTATTGCATATAATAAGAGGGTATTAAAATGTCACGGGATGTCAAATAATATAGAATGAAAAAGTGCAGCAGAATGTTAATATACTGAGTAATATATGAATAGACACATACTGAGGGATACAGAGAATGTAAACTTCTATGTTTTGTGTACAAAAAATGCCGGATTAGATTGTTGTGACCCTTTAGTTTATGCGTACCTGTGTGTGTGTTCACAAGCCGGGTAGCATTTAGCTCCCGTATGGTGCTGGAGTAGAAGCTGTTCTTAAGTCTATGGCTTTGTGAAGTGGTGGACCTGAATCATTTTCCAGAGGGCACCAGTTTAAATAAGATGATGTCCAGGGTTTGTTTGTAAACAAACAAACAAATAAAATAATTATAGGGGATAATTAATCATGGTTGTGTATATAATTCCAATAAAACCCTAAAGGCTATCTTTTGTAAGTGATGTTTGGCTGCCTAAAACATAAAAGAAACTTCGTGTACATCCCTAATGTAATCTGTTATGGGCTAGACAATTTTTAACAACTTGCTGATATTCAAAAAACTTTATACAGGAGCTACTTCCAAAACCACACCCACAGGTTTATACAGGGGTCCCCAAACCTTTTTCTGTGAGGGCCACTCTATCTATCTATCTATCTATCTATCTATCTATCTATCTATCTATCTATCTATATATATATTTTTTTTTTTTTTTTGGGGGGGGGGGGGGGGGTTCAGTCTGTACCAGAAAATTACATGTGCCAAAGTATTAATGTGCAGATTTTATTATGATTTTAAATGTATTTATTCAATTCAATTCAATCTATTTTGTATAGCGCCTTTTACAAGGAACATTGTCTCAAAGCAGCTTTACAAAACAAGAGTAACAGAGAAAGGGGAGGGGAAAAAATGAAAATAAAAAATAACTAAATAACTAGAAATAAGATGAAGTTATTAAATTTAATTATTAAACTATTTTATCCCTAATGAGCAAGCCTGTGGCGACGGTGGCAAGGAAAAACTCCCTGGGATTTATTATGCCTCCTAATGCTAGAATAGTTTATTATTTTGTACAGACAAGTGATCATTACTTTTCAAGAGATACACCGACCAGGCATAACATTATGCCCACCTACCTAATATTGTGCTTGCAGCCAAAACAGCCCTGACCCATGTGTATTCTGACAGAGCCAGCATTAACTTCTTCAACAATTAATTTTAAAGCCAACCTTCATTATCAAATACTGATATGATATAAGAAAAATATATATTTAAAATTATATTTTCAAAATGTCTCTGGCTTTGTTCAATATGTTTGGGGATCCCTGCCCTAGGGCCTAGGCAGAACACCGTTTATTTTGACCATCGGTCAGTAGAGTCCAGTAGTTTGGGTCGTCTCCGGTCCGGCAGAGAGCAGCAGTGAGCTGGAAGCGGAACGTGGTCCACCACCAGTGAGCAAGTGGGTAATGCACTTCCGTTGCTTGATGTATGCTCTCTATCATTTATTAAAGCGATTATTAAGGGTAAATAGTTGTTATATTTACATGATTAATCCATTCGATCCAATCAGTTAATAAACTGGTAATAGTACATGTTGTGTTTGGGTTTAAAGGAGTGAACGATGTCTGCCATGTTTGATGGGAATACCTTGTCAGCGATGCAGACTTCTCAGTGCCACTCTCAGAATAACTACAGGTGGGATCCACTACACTACACTACACTACACATATCCTCTACATTAGTATGTTTACTAGGCGATAAAAACGAGAATAGCAGACGAAACAAACACTTTTCACGCTGACGATAAATAAAAGTATATTAATAATATAGACGTTACTCACAGTTTGGCTTCTGAAAGCGTTTTTGTTACATTTTCCTTCAGTTTCCTTTTTTCATTCATGTCTGTAATACAACTTATACTCTGCCAACAGGTCACTCTTGTGAATAATGTTCAAAAATGTCTTTCGATAAATAATAACTTCTCCTCTCTACAGTCCCCAGGAGCTTGCATTGGAAATCAAGGCATTCATCAGTGGTGTTGACCAGACACAAGGGCGTAAACTCAGTGTCCGTGATCATGCGCGCTGTGCTGTCCGTCTCCTCCGCACCGTGCCGGCTTGCCGAGGAGCAGTCCTGGAGCACCTTCGGGGTGTTTATGATGAATATGTGGCATCCTTTTTTCAAGACCTGGAGGCGGAGAGTGACAACGGCACTAATAGTACAACTACAGGAACCAACACCAGCGTGTCCAACCTAGAGGATGTAGTTAAAGAGATCCATGCGGTCCTGCTTGAGTTTATCCGGCTTAACCCGAAAGCCTGGGCGCCGCTGGTGTCTTCTTGGGCAGTGGATTTGCTTGGACAGCTCAGCAGCAAGCATGCAGGGAGAAGAGCAGCACCTCATTCTTCTAGCCTGAATGAACTCCTGCAGCTGTGGATGTCATGTGCAGCTACTCGCTCCCTCATGGAGTGTTACTCTCAGTGTCTGGCAGCAATGTTGGCCTGGTGTCCTGATGCCTGTGTGGATGCTTTGCTGGATACATCTGTACAGCACTCGCCTCATTTTGACTGGGTGGTTGCTCACATTGGCTCTGCTTTCCCTGGCACTATCATCAGCAGAGTGCTTGCCTGTGGACTCAAGGACTTTTATGCACATGGATACCCTTCAGGTGAAAAGTCCAGCCAGCTGCAAGCAATGGACAAAAGCAGCAGGGTGCCAAAAATAGGCTCTGTGGTTGGCATCCTTGGGCATTTAACTTCCAGGCATTCTGACAGCATTAAGAGAGAGCTCCTCAGGATGTTCCAGGATAGCTTATCCCCCTCACCGCAAAATGCTCCTCCGTCTTCGGGGGCTGCGTGGTGGGAGAGCTCACCTCATCTCCGCAGGGTCACGGTGCCTTTCCTGCTTCAGTTAGCTGCTCTCTCACCAACTCTACTTGGTGCTGTGTCAGTTGAACTAGTGGAGTTCCTTCGTCCACCTGTGCTACTCCAACTGCACGCTCAGTTCCAGGGCTTGCCCAGAGAAGAGCTAGAGAACATGTTGGGCTTAGCAGTGCACCTGATCAGTCAGAGCCCTGCAGGTGGACCACGGGTCCTGCGTTTTCTTGCAGACACCGCCACACCAGCCTCTGTTATCATTTCAGGCCCCACGCCCTCACCCCATGATGGTGTACGTGAAGCTTGTGACCGTCTACTTCAGATGCTTCTTCTGCATCTCCACAAACTTGTGTACAACAGACCTGATGGTGAAGAGCCATATCCACACTCAACCTCTACCTGTGCAGTGCCACGTGTGATCCCATTTCTTGAGGAGCTACAGGCCCATGTTGGCGAACTCTGCGCTGAGACACTCAGACTCGAAAGAAAAAGACATCTCTGGCTGCATCAGCTGCTGTGTCTGCTGTCTGTTTATGGTGGCCCTAGTGTAGCTACCGAAGCATTGTGCCAGCTGCTCACACAAGCCAGGAACCCTGAGGAGCTGGCATTAGCTTCACAACTCCACTCTCCTCTTTCCTCCTCCATCCCAGGACTGCTTCCAGCAGCTGTGGCACGCTGCGTTGCTCAGATCCACACCCAAAACTTGAACAGTAGAGAATTAGCACAGCTCTTGAACAACCTGGCTACAGCAGTACAAAGCCAGGAAGAAGACTGCAAAACAGGCAGTGCTGCATCTGGAAGTTCAATACATTCATCAATGGCAGCTCAGGTTGGAGCTGCTGTTTCCGGCCATCTCCATGATTTCTGTCCACTTCTCCTTCACGGTGACACCATGGTATCTAGAGCAGCTGCTCGCCTTCTGTCCTGCAGCCAGCTACCAAAAGCTTGCACACCAGCACAGCTGCTACTTATATCACGGGCAGCAGTGGCACATTTCTTCATAGCTCTGCGACAAAGAGGAGAGGGACTGAAGGTTGGAGGACAAGGTGGTGGTGAGGCAGTTGGTTACTCTATGCGCTTGCTCTCCCACCTAGCAGGTTACTCCTCCCTGACGCTCAAAATTGTCTTGCAGCAGCTCGTAGAAGGAGCGTTACATAAGGGCAACCGAGATCTGTTCGGAGGCCTGAAAGAAACCCCAAGTGAGGATAGTGCTCTCACGCCCGCACAAGTTCCAGACTTGGGTGCTTCTCTGTTGGACATCAACTCTAAATTTGGCACAACTGTCAACTTCTCCGGTAGTGTGTGGTCTGTGTTTCATGCTGGGGTGATTGGAAAGGGTCTGAAACCTCCTCACATTCCTTCGCATTCAGACCCTGATAAGGTTAACCAGAACATGCAGACTTTGCTTGCTGTCACAGTGCAGTGCTGTAGCTCTGGTGGAGGAGGAAGCAACAGTAATGGTTCAGGCTCCGGAAATACCCGTTTCCACCCAGCTGCTGAATCAGTTTTAGATGAGCCCTCCCCGATCAATGCAGAAGCTGCTAAGGTCATTGCAGTAACTCTGGTGGAGAATGTTTGCCCAGATGTAGCAAATGGAGAATTGTCCTGGCCACCCGAGGAACATGCCAAGACTACTGTTGAACGAGACATACACATCCGCCGAAGTTTTGAAGCCAATCCTGTGTTGTTCCACCTTCTTCGAGTGGTGGCAGCAGGACGACCAGCTCTCTGCTATTGCTCTGCTGTTTTGAGAGGACTCCTAGCCACACTACTGGCCCACTGGGAGGCTTCAAGAGAGCCTTCAGTGACAGATTCCCCCTGGCATCTCCAAGCATCTTGCCTGCTAGTGTCCTGTATGGGAGAAGGTCAGCTTTTGCCACCAGTGCTAAGTAACATCCATGAGGTCTTTCCTCATCTCTCCCCATTTGAGGTTAGACTTTTGCTGGTGGGTGTGTGGGAGTACATGCGTGGGAACAGCCCTATGCCACAGAAATTTACTTTTATTGCTGAGAAAGGAATGTTTTTCAGAGATTTCTCTCGGGATGGTGATGTGGCACGTTACATCGCACCAATCCACAGCGTACTTCATAAGAACATTGACCGGCTCGGACACTTGTGTTGGAGGTTTCAGATATAGCAGACCTGTTTGTTTGTTGTTGTTTTTTTAGGATAAATGATATTTCTAAGCACTGGGTTTATATTTGATATTAATTTTCAATTTCATTGTAGTATTAACCAGTGTTTATCTCCTAAATCCCTGTGGTCGACAGCAATCTAATTAGAATGTTCAATTGATATGATTATTGATATGATTTTTTTTTTATTAAAGGTCTTTTCAGATTAAAAATTCATTAAGTGAACGGAAATGGGAGGAGAAATGCATTCTTTATCATTTGTTTTAAAGAAATGGACCATTGAAAGTATAAGAGTCTTTTTTTTATATATATATCTCGTGGTTGTTATTTTTTACATTAGTGACTGTTTATATAAGGCTTTGGTAGTAATAGTATAAGGTTACAGCTCCTGTTTGGAAACTGAACAAAATGTATATAACATTTGTACGAGTTTGCTTTTTTTGAATCTTGTTCTTTTCGACATGCCCTGTTCTTTGAGAAGGGAAAATAAAAAGGTTTTGAAAAATCTGTATTGAGGTTCTCTGATCTTTAAGCATTTGATAGCTTCACTCACACTGAGAACAATAAAGATGCTCGGAAATGATATGAACACGCCGTCTGTTAAAACGGCGTTAAAAGAGGGTAATGTGACGAATTTGCATATCGAATATTTGCATCATCCTGATTTGCATGCCAGATTTCCCATACGGAGTCTGCAACCTTATTAAAACGAGTCTAAAGCATTATGGTTCAATTTTCCGCCAATTATGCGCGTCCACGTACTGATAAGTGGCGTGCATGTCAGTTTCCATGGTGACCAGTCATCCGCGCTTTGATCGAACGAGCCGAGCGCCAGTAGGCGGGATTAATCCAGTCAATCCAAGATGGCGGCTGCCTTCAATGAAAGGTAAATTAAAGAGTTATCATCCTGTATTATTTGCGTACCGTTTTACGATCTCTCTCTCTGTTTCCTGCACGCGCGTTGATGCCATTTCTAAATTCGATAGAAGTCATGTGAAGACGCTGAAAATTCAAGCAGGTATTAAATGAGGAAGCCGGATGAATGCGTGGCTGTGGATTTGCTAGCATTTGAATCAGCTAGCGCTAGCGACATGCTAATGTTTTCTGGTGCAATGGCCCGTCTTTGTAATTACTGACGAAGCTGATTTATGTCAGGTATATTTATATCTATTCATGTTCTGCGCTTTTTAATAAGTTTGTTCACCCATTTGGGATGACTGGCGGCCTGCTTGGATTGAATTATCCATGATGATTGGCGCAGCTAGCTAGCACCGGAAGATGGCTGACTGAATTGAACTGAAATGAATCTATGAGGATCTAGTATTATCAGCAGGATTTTCTTCAGTTTAGCATCCCTGTCCTTAACAGCACACACACACACACCTGCTTCTGACAGATGAAGTGCAATTTGGACGTTCATTTCCCTGGCTCTTTTTATGTTGGGGCTTTTGCAGTCATCACTGAGGATTTTCAACCGAAAGTTCTACTAAGATGTCTTTTAGTCCGATTACACAGCTTTTCCACATACGATAGATTAACAAATGTTTTGGGAAACCCCTTCAAAATCATTGAATTCGAAGTTTGGGGATGTCCCCTTCCTGTTGCAACATGACTGCACACCAGTGCACAAAGCAAGGTCCATAAAGACATGGATGAGTGAGTTTGGTGTGGAGGAACTTGACTAACCTGCACAGAGTCCTGACCTCAACCTGATAGAACACCTTTGGGATGAATTAGAGCGGAGACTGCGAGCCAGACCAGAACTGGGATATCTGCCTTTACATGCACATGAATTTAATATGGAGTTGACCAGGTGTTGTATCAGGTTAAGGTTAGGACTCCATACCAAACTCGCTCATCCATGTCTATATGGACCATGCTTTGTGCACTGGTGTGCAGGAATAGGAAGGAGCCATCCCCAAACTGTTCCCACAAAGTTGGGTGCATGAAATTGTCCAAAATATCTCGGTATGCTGAAGCATTAAGAGTTCCTTTCACTGGAAATATGGGGCCAAGCCCAACACCTCAATTCAGTGATTTGGAGGGGTGTCCCAAAACGTTTGGCAATATAGTATATGTGTAAAATATATTTTAGATGTTTATGAAGTTCCTTCTCATACCCTAGATTTACAGAAAAGTGCTTGAAAACTTGTGAAATAGTTATTTTAATTGATCTTAAATGTTTAATATGTAGCAACCTTAAATACACTTACATTTAGTAACATGTCGTTTTTTTAAGTTTTGAAGAAAATAGGAAAAAAGTACCCAGACACCCACTTCCTTATTTTAGCTGACTGAAGATGAAATCTTTTGTTATCTCTCTCTTTTTGTTGATGGTGTATGTATAAATGTTTTTTTTCCCTCTTTCTCTTTGTTTAGAATGGGGCTGCTGTTTGGGATTTGCATCTCTTTGCTTTTAGGCACCGCTTGGGCTGTGGATCGGGGAAACTTCAAAACCTGCGATCAGAGTGCATTCTGCAAGTAAGTGATGGCCACTGATGATTTGTGCTTTATGCACTTGAGTAAAATTGACCGTATGCTTTATATTTTTTAATATTTAAACAGTTCACACACCCTTACATTGCCCTGTCTGTTTCAAAACATCAAATGAAGCTTCATGTTGTTTGTCTCCAGGCGTCAGAGGGCAGTGAAGCCTGGGCAGTCTCCATACCGAGCTTTACTGGACACTCTGGAGCTCAGTGACTCCAGACTCACTCTACAACTCATCAATGACAACAACAAGGTAAGTATCTAAAGCAAATCATTTTCTGATGTGAATTCAGTGACGCTTTTCAAGCAGTTTTTAACTGTGCTTCTGTACTGTCGCTCATGGCAGGTGCACTTGCTGTTGGAGCTCTATAGGCTCCAGGGGAACATCACTCGGGTAAAAATAAATGAGCTGAAACCCCTGAAGCCTCGATTTGAGGTGCCAGATGTGCTGGTAGGGGAGCCACCCACTGAGCCGTGAGTCATTGAACATTGCAGAGAGCTCTGGTATGCATTAAACTTTTCTGTATGTAGTGCAATGCCTGATATATGTGTGTTTCTGTCTGTGTTAGTCTCTCAGTGCTGTCTAAGGATGATAATGGTGTGGTTTTGTCTCTGGGAGCGGAGAGCCAGAGGTTGATAGTTAGTGCTCGCCCCTTCAGGCTGGATATCATGGAGGGGCCTGAAGTGCTGCTGTCACTGAACTCTCGTGGCCTGCTCGTTTTTGAGCACCTAAGGCTGCGGAAAGACACGTGAGTCTCCCATCTGGCCACACTTTTATTCTTGTATCTCCTCAGAGGTTTGGTTGAACCACTCGTGTCTGGTCCTTTTCTCTAAGGAGTTTCGATCCGAACACTTGGATCAATTTATGCTTGTTAATTGTGTTCTCTATGCAGTGTGGGAGGAAAGAGGAAGAAAACATGGTGTACGCATTTAATTTGATATATCTAACATTTGTCTTATAGTGACACAAAAAAAAATACAGAAGCCAGTTGATTGGTTGCGTAAGTAGTCATCCCTGGGGGCAGATCTGCTTCTAGCTGTGAAGTCTTCTGGGATATGTCTCTACCATAGAAATGAAGGCAAAATATTTTCTTGTTTTCAGCAGTCCTTATTGTACCTAATAATTTTTTTTGGCATGTTTTTTTTTCAATTGGACATTTTTTAGACATGAATGCTGTATTTAGAAATAAATATCTCACTTAAATATATAAGTAAAGCATTTACTTTTCTTACTTGTGTTCTTGACCTTTAAAAGACTGTTGCTTAGGTAGTTGTACATGCATAGAGGAAAGAGCAGTCTGAGTTTCCTGTGACTGCATAGAAAGAAAGCTGCATGCACTGAGCATTTTTCAGTATTCAGCACAACGGAAAAAGCATTTACAGTGCTGCTGTGGAAAGTATTACAGTGCAGAGGAAAGATAGCTATCTATAGACTGCTTTCTGTTTGAAGATATTTATCTGCAGAACTAAATTATTCTATTAATGTAATATATAGTCTGAATTATTCAATCTCAACTCAACTTTACTCTTCCTGTGTGTGTGTGTGTGTGTGTGTGTGTGTGTGTGTGTGTGTGTATATATATATATATATATATATATATATATATATATATATATATATATATATATATATATATATATATATATATATATATATATATATATATATATGTGTACAGTCAGACAGACCCAGACAATGCAGAAGTGAAAGATAATGTTGATGGAGCTGAGGAGCAGGACAATGAAGAAAAGGTGGGGTTTCTGTGGGTATGAGAGTGAGAATAAAAGGAAATTACCTGTTTATTTTAATTTTCTTTCATATTACCCACCCTAACCACAGCCTTTTCTTTGTGTTTATGTGCCACAGGCAGAAGATGGAGGGAAAGATAAAGAAGAAAAAGATGATGGCTTGTGGGAGGAGACGTTCAAGTCGCACACAGACAGTAAACCCAATGGTGTGTGATCTCAGCATGATATAGTCATGTTTAAAAATAAATAAAGAAATAACACAGCACAGTAAATAAAATATCGCTCTTATTTTTTTTAAAGCAGTATTTTAATAATCAGGCCACTCAGTTTGCCAGACAATGTTCTGCTCAAGGACTGGGGTTTTAGATGTAATTTAGAGTTGTCTGGGAGAGTACACTTTTCTGAACTTGGCACAAGGTATTTATTGTTTGAAAACTTCTCTTCCTTCCTCAGGGCCAGCGTCGATTAGTTTAGACTTCTCTTTGCCTGGAGTAGAACATGTATACGGCATACCAGAGCATGCAGACAACCTTAAACTCAAAACCACAGAGTGAGTACACACAAACAGCTGCTGGATTGCTGTATAGTTTCATTTTATACATTGAATTTATTGTTTCGAATGATGTGCCATTGAAGTGACTATTGTGAATATTCACAGCTTTTTTTCTTACAAATCCTGCATGTTTGGTTTGTTTTCTTGCCCTAGTGGGGGAGACCCGTACAGGCTGTACAATCTGGATGTGTTCCAGTATGAGCTCTATAACCCCATGGCCTTATACGGATCCGTGCCAGTGATGCTGGCCCATAATGCTCAGAGGACCATGGGGATCTTTTGGTTAAATGCTGCTGAGACCTGGGTGGACATCAGCTCCAATACCGCCGGCAAAGTAGGGAGACATTTGGGTATTTCTCAGTTATAGAGCATGAACATAACACTAGTTTGTGCACTGTGGCTCATCAGAACATTACAAAGGTTTTGATATCATATGCATTTTGTAAATAATAAAACATGGCATGGGGGAAATAATCAGAGTGGTGTGATGCTGTTATCGCACCAAATTAGATTATTTTTAGCAAGCATTTTTAGCAGTTGTCTATTGAAAATGAATGCACTGTCTTATTGAAGGCCAAACATGATTTCAGGAGAACCATGGTATTCTGAGAATTTGCTTCTGAATGTAGTCTCTTGTACAAGCTGTTAACGTTTCCCCCGTCTCTTGCTACAGACTGTGTTTGGGAAGATGCTAGACTTTGTTCAGGGCTCCAGTGAGACTCCTCAGACTGACGTGCGCTGGATCTCTGAGAGTGGCATCATTGACGTCTTTATCATGCTTGGACCCACACCATCTGATGTCTTCACACAATATGCCTCACTTACAGGTACACACACAATGTCCCTTCTTTAAAGCTTTCAGGTCTATATGTTGATTCCAAGCCACTACATTGTAACTGCATGTATACAGAGGCTCTTTCAACCACAATTCAGAATGTAAACCAAAATATGACATGCATTTTGGACATGTATTATTTAACTCTCTTACTTTTTGTTTTCCTGCCTTTCTCTCTGCTGATCTATATACACGCACACACCAGGCACCCAGGCCTTCCCTCCTCTGGCTGCGCTGGCCTACCACCAGTGTCGCTGGAACTACAATGATCAGGATGATGTGAAGGCAGTTGATCAGGGCTTTGACGAACATGACATTCCATATGACTTCATCTGGCTGGACATCGAGCACACAGATGGCAAGCGCTACTTCACCTGGGACCCTCACAAGTTCCCGCAGCCCAAAGAGATGCTGCAGAACATCATGGACAAGAAACGCAAGGTCAGTCAGCGTGCAGTGCATGTTGCTTTAAATGGACTGTTCTTTACAAGTCTGAGCCATATTTTATTACATGAGCAAACTTAACACTACGTTATGTTGTAGGAATAGATTTTTAGATTTCAATTTGAATATAACTATAAATCTGATATTTTGAGACAAATGAAATGTCCAGGTGGAATTGAGGCCTAGCTGTGCAGATGTAGCATCAAAACAAAGCATTTTAGAAATATGAAGAATCTAAATCCACTGAAATCCTGTCCTTTCCAGATGGTGGCCATCGTAGACCCTCATATTAAAGTGGACAGCGACTACAAGATCCATAATGAGTTAATTGCTAAAAACTTCTACGTCAAAAACAAAGATGGCAGAGACTACGAGGGCTGGTGCTGGCCAGGTCAGAATGGCGTCCGCAGACGATCATATATCTACTACTACTACTTTCGGCTTTTCCCTTCAGGGTTCGCCACAGCGAATCATCTCTCTCCACCTATCCCTATCTTCTACATCCTCAACACTTGCACCCACTAGCTTCATATCCTCATTTATTACATCCATATACCTCCTTTTTAGCCTTCCTCTTTGCCTCCTGCCAGGCAGCTCCATGTCCAACGTTCTCCTACCAGTATACTCACTTTCCCTTCTCTGAACATGTCCAAACCATCTTAAGCTGGCCTCCCTAACTTTGTCCCCCAAACGTCCATGACGACCTGTCCCTCTGACGCAACCCTCTCTATATATCCGGGCTTGGGACCGGCACAGAAGTCACTGGATTGTGACCCCCATGGCTAAATTTACAGACAATAATATATACAGTATCTTATTAATGAATGTTGTGAAGTATCTTATTTATTTTACTGTGAAAAGTCTAATGCAAATGTTCTCTTTTTCCCCCACATACAGGTAACTCTGGTTATCCAGACTTCACTAAACCAGAGATGAGAGCCTGGTGGTCCAGTATGTTTGCATTTGATCAGTATGAGGTAAGAATCCTTCTTGGTGTTACATCATTTTAAGCTGGCATGGGCGTGTCAGAAACAGTTCTATATTGGTCCTCTGCCATGCCCTGTCATCTTCTTTGCCTTCCTCCCACTACTTGCTATTTGCCTGAGCCAGCTCTTGAACAGAGTAGGAATGGGGTGATTTCTAAATACACTGCCTTAATGAGCTGGGTATACAAACAGATCTACTCTATAAACAAGTGCAGCCTTTACAAAAACAAGCATGGCTGAAAAGTTAGCTGGCATTAGCTGACTTGTTTTGACTAAACAAATCTGCATAAGGTGCAAGACTAACACTTGGATGCTGCTTTTCCTACATTACCTAAGGAGCAACTTCATGCAGCACAGGACGTTATTTTGGTTAACAAAGTTAGTTGATAAGCAGCTGATGCTGGAGATGTGCAGATGTTTCACATTAATAAGTATAAATAGATAAATAAAAGTACAACCAATTTTATTATTATTATTATTATTATTATTATTATTATTATTTCTTTTTTCTTTATTACAATTTTTTACTCTTATTTCTTATTCTAAAGTTAGCATTTATCTAACATATAACTATACAACATATTGAAAGTGTCAACTTCTACCTGCTACTCGTTTTACAAAAATAGTGTAGAGCGTCTTGTGATCACTGTAGCCTCCGTTTTCAGCCTAGTGACCTATGTAGCATCAGTATGTAGTGCACAGCTCTTCAGCTTGTCCACTTCTAGCATTGTGCATCGACCTGAGGTTGGATTCCTCTTTTGAGTTTCTATTTATGTCCTGTTTTATTTGTAATGTTTTAAGGGAGTTGCCTTTGGCATTTTCATCAGAGGTCTAGTTCAGATTATGTTTTGTATAGCTGCTGTATGTCTTTAATGATATAATTATTTAATGATATTATTAATAAATGTTAATAATAAATTAAAATTCACCCTTCTCTAGAGAAATACGAAATATTTGTTTCATAATATGCATCATTTTATAGTGAACTGGTTGTTCTTGTTCAAACTGTAGGGTGCGATGGAGAACCTCTACACGTGGAATGATATGAACGAGCCGTCTGTGTTCAATGGCCCAGAGGTCACCATGTATAAAGACGCAGTACATGGCAACTGGGAACACCGAGATCTCCACAACCTCTACGGCTCCTATGTGGTGAGTGCATCTCCGTTTATATGCTGGAATAATGGTTTCTTTTTATTTATTTTTTTTCTTGTGCTCTTGAACAATAAATTTCCATAATTCTCTGAGTAAAGAATTTTTTTCTTTTTTTTTTTTTCTTTTCCTGAATAGCAAATGGCCACCATGGACGGTCTGATCCAGAGATCTGGAGGAACAGAGAGGCCTTTTGTTCTTACTAGAGCCTTCTTCGCTGGCTCACAGAGATATGGTTAGTACTACACCCCTCCTAGACACACTGGAGAGAAGTATTTTCTGAAAGTGAAGTGACACAGTGCACACTTTGTTTCCCTTTTGTGTGCATACACAGGGGCTGTGTGGACTGGAGATAATGCAGCCGAGTGGGACCACCTGAAGATCTCAATCCCCATGTGCCTGAGTCTTGGGCTGGTGGGCATCTCATTCTGTGGAGGTTGGTTAAATTTTTTTTTTTTTAAACGTTGTTTCAGCTGCTCCCTGTTTGGGGTTCACCTCAGCGGATCGTTTGGTCCGCATGTTTTGATTTGGCACAGGTTTTACGCCGGATATCCTTCCTGACGCAACCCTCCCATTTAACCCAGTCTTGGAACTGACACTAAGAGTTCAGAATCGAACCCAGGCCATGGCAATGAGAGCGTGGGATCCTGCCTCTAGACCACTAGGAGGCTTAAAAATTTTATAATACATGTGTATTATGAACAAATTTAATCATAACCACTGCCACATACATTAGACTGTGCTCTTATTATTTGCGTAAAAAACCTCAGATTTTCCATTCCAAAACATGGATACATTTGATGAATGCAAAAACGCCCAACCTCCAGCCTGCAGACAGAACAAAAAGAAACACAAAGCAGAAGTCCCTCAGGAAGACCACAGACCGTGCAGCAGTGTTTATCATATTATTATGCTGACCTTTTGACTCCGTCATAGTTAAGCTCTTCACATAAGAAATGCCCTAGTTACATATTGTCATATATTTTTTCTCCATAGCTGATGTTGGTGGCTTTTTTAAGACCCCCAGTACTGAGCTGCTGGTGCGTTGGTACCAGACCGGAGCCTACCAGCCGTTCTTCCGTGCACATGCCCACCTGGACACTCCTCGTCGCGAGCCTTGGCTCTTTGGACCCGAGAACGCTGCTCTCATCCGAGATGCTGTTCGTCAGCGCTATGCTCTCCTGCCTTACTGGTACCAGCAGTTCTACCATGCATACAGGACCGGCCAGCCTGTCATGAGGTCAGTGACACAGACCCTTACCTCACTCACAGACTTGATTATCCTCTTATATCATATAGACTGACTCAGGATTTTTGCACTGTTCTTACAGTTTGTCATTAATTTTTTTGCTCCTCCTTTGTGTTAGGCCTCTGTGGGTTGAGTATCCAAAAGACGCAGCTACTTTCACTATTGATGACGAGTTTCTGATTGGTGAGTGATTTTAATCTGGTGATAAGTGTGTAAATCTTTTTTTTCTTTATTTATTCTAACCAGGCAATCATTATGAACAAATTGTCCATTGAAGGATATTTCTGAACATGTGAGTAAAGTGTAGCATGCTGAACTTTGTTTCAGGTCGAGATTTGTTGGTCCACCCTGTCACTGAGGAGGGGGCACGAGGAGTCACAGCCTACCTGCCTGGATCTGGGGAGGTGTGCAGAGTTTTAAGTGCTAAATCCTTTAAGATAACAGACTTGCAGTGGTTAGAATTCGTTATTATTTGACCAGGCCTGGCTCTGAAATTATGTCTGGAATATGTTTAATATAGAGTCCTCTCCTTCTTACGATACTTATTATATTACCTGATCTTTCTTCCTCTTCAGGTTTGGTATGATGTCAACACATTCCAGAAACACAGCAGTGCTCAGAATCTCTACATTCCAGTCACCATGAGCTCTGTACATGTCTTTATATTTAAAATGAATACATTTTTTTTTATTTTGTTAATAAATGTTTGATTACATGCAATCTGTGCTTCTGCTTGGCATAGATCCCAGTGTTCCAGCGTGGCGGCTCCATCATTCCTAAGAAGGTCAGAGTTCGTCGGTCATCTGTGTGCATGGAGAACGACCCCTACACCTTGTATGTGGCCCTCAGTCCACAGGTAGCCTGGATATTCCTTCTTCCTGAACAGAAGAGTTGTTTTACAGATATTTTCTTCAAACAAAACAGAAAGTCTTGCCTTTCTTTCCTCAGAGAGTTGCTGAAGGTGAGCTCTACATAGACGATGGCCACACCTTTGGTTTCCAAACAAAGAAAGAATTTGTCCACCGCAGGCTTACCTACTCCAACAATGCCCTGAAATCCAAGTATGCTATAGACACTTCTTGTTTGGCTTTTACTGACGTTTTTATTTGCCTAAATAATTCTCCACATTCTGTGCAAACCTGATGATTGGGGGTTCAAACAAGAGTATTTTGTCTTTTCAGAAACTTGTGTCTGGATTGCAAGTTCAGAACCAAATCTTGGATTGAAAAGATTTTCATATTGGGAGCCAGTAAGCCCAACAAGGTTACTCTTCAAATGAATGGTATGTCCTTAAGTTCATTTATCTTTCCTTAGGTTAATAATACTAAGTATTTTGGAAGTTCTACACATAAAATAATGAGCTTAAGTTTCATTCATTGGGTTTGCTTTTTCTTTTCTTTAATTTAAAAAAAAGCAGATATATATTTTTCTTTAAAACAGTAGAAGAATCCTACTTATGTAATTTTTCAATAAACACCAACTGATCTAGAAGTAGTGACTGTTACTGAATATCTCCTAATTCTTTCCAACAGGCCAAAACACCGTTGTGGAGTTTGAGTTTGATACCTCCATGTCTGTGTTAACCCTGCGCAAGCCGGGCATGAACGCTGCAGCAGACTGGACCATCCTGCTGCAGTAATACACTGGAGGAGCACGGGAGCCTGGGTGCAGGATCCAATCCATGTGACCAAGACGGGGTGGTTCACTGAAACTGACCAACAGATACAAGACTACTCAGAAAAATACAATCATGTTTGTTATTAACTCCTACACTGTGTTCACACACACACATACACATCTACACACATACACAATCAGGGAAAGGGGTGAATTGTGATTTAGTAGGAGGGTATTTCAGATTAGTTTTGGGGGCGGAGTGGGACGGTAGATAGTTCTGGTTTTAAATATTGTAAGCCCAATGTCCGAAAATCAAGTAACATAAACTGTTTTCCTGTAGTAGATGATATAGTCAGCCTGTTCTCATATGCCTGTAATTAAAAGGAGTGGAGAGCATGTTGGATGTACTTGACTTATTCCAATTATTTCAGTTCGGTTTAAGATAGAAGACTTGTTTTGCTAATTTTCATTGATTTTATATAGTAGATTAATGGCTGAAAGGTGGGCAGCACTTGATAAACTTGGAATTATGTTTCAGGGAATTAAACCACTGACTTAGTGGAAGTGTTTCCAGTTTCATTTTACCTTTTGTTGTTGAATTTTTTTCTAAGGTTTTTTTTTTCTTGTAGTACTTTGTTTTCCAGAGCACTTGAATACTTCTGAGGGTGATTAGATATGTTTAATGAAACAAACATTAATGCAAAGTTTACAATTTATGCAACAAAGGTTGCCATATAATGATAGTAATGTGACCATTATTGAGGACATGCTGATAATATCTTTAGTTGCATCATGTGCAATCAAGTGATTTATTTTTTTTCTATTTCTTGGAAATTCCTGCCATGTCTGCTGAGAGAAGTACATTAAGATATGCCTCGGTTGCTTTTGTGAGGACAACAAAGCTATCTTTCCCTTCACAAACATATAGTGTAATAAAAGCTTATGAGAGACCTCCAAAAATGTGGTATTTTTGTCATGGTAACTCTTACAGGCTGTGATTTAATGACATCTTGATGATGACTTGTTCAGGCAAGACAGTAATAATAATTAAAAAATAAATAAATAATGTTCCCTAATATGTGGGTGTGTTGTCTTTATTATTTTGTAATATGCTTTCACATTGACATGAGCATCTGACACAAACTATATGAAGTTAAACCCAGTTTATCATTAATAGCTCAATGGTTAAAGCTGTGAACTAGTGATGGAGTTAAATTGATAAATGTTTATTACTGGGTTTATAACCACTGCTCTTTGAGTGTGCCAAATGCAGATTAGTACTGACCCTGGCTGATTCATCCGAGTTAAATGATCCGATTCTGCATATTAACTCATGATTCATGAGTCCGAGGTCTAAATTAACCCGATTCTTATTTGTCCTATGGCTGCTACCGTGTTCACTGACTGATTCAGCTGATTCTTAGTGGACTCGTGGAGCCGATTCATCGACTGATTCAGCTGATTCTCAGTAGACTCGCGGAGCCGGTTCATCGACTGATTCAGCTGAGACTCTTAGGTTTAGTAGTCCACGGTCAGTGTAAAGTAGACCATAAGTCAGACTTGAGTTTCGTTAGCATACTCAGCACATTTTAGACTACGTGATGATTCATTCAGTAATATTGTAAAGTAATATTCCATCCAGTAATAATTTGATTATATAATTTAATTTAATAATTTAATTTAATTAATCTCAGTCACAGTTTATGAGTCTATAGTCTACAGTTTTCAGACCACTGAAGTCAAATATGTCATAAACAAGCATTTGTATAGGCCAATAAGTGGTTAGCCACCATGATTAGAGTTTGTGCAGGAAAGGAGGGCTATAAAAGATCACTGACTCAAAAGGAATCACTGACCCGATTCATTTCAGTGAGTGACTCCACGAAAACCGAGTCTTTAAAAAGAATCGTTTTTACCGCCACGGAAATGAGGTTTATGTGAACAGTTGTCGCACAGTGTCGACGTAACGACTCGTTATGGCGACTGAAGGCGCGGAAGCGTTCGGCGACAACGGGGAATTTGCACATTCCGGTCAGGTTTTTTACATTTTTAAAAAATATAATACTAAATATAGTTTTGTAATGTTATGTTGTCTTTTTAAATGTAAAAAGTGTGTTTTTTTATTAATCTGTTGCCGATATTTCGGTCGGTTTGCTGGCAAGCTAGCTTAGCTTAGCTTCTGATAATTCGTCTTGTCTTTTTTTAGTATCTAACTTCATATCCTAGTTTTGTTGTACATAATACATATGTCTAGCTAAAGATTACGTTTATTTTGGGAGATTTAAAAAAAAATGCTAGTCTTAAGGTTAGACGTAATAAATTTGCCATAGATTGAAAAAGGAAAACGTTACTGTAGTTTTAATGCAATGTTAGATCGAAGTACATTCTATGGCCAAAAGTATAGCTGGTCTGGTGTCCATATACTTTTGGCCATAGAGTGTACTTCGATCCAACATCGTAGTCCCTCTCTCTCTCTCTCTCTCTCTCTCTCTCTCTCTCTCTCTCTCTCTCTCTCTCTCTCTCTCTATATATATATATATATATATATATATATATATATATATATATATATATATATATAATGATTTGTTTGGGCCATATAGTCCCATTAGTCCTAATCAGTTGCTTGTTAATGAATCTAAACATGTTTAAATGACGTAGGGAAGTAATTATAGGTTATATTTTGCTTGTAATTATTTGTAATCCAGGATGTGAAGCCCCTGAGGTCACTAACTTTCCCCAGCCTGACGTAGGGATATCTGAAGACATAGGAGGAACAGACATGGCAGATCCATCGTTAGCCTACAACGCACATCCAATGACTGGAGAAGAGGAAACGGAGGAGAGAGAAATGCCAGTGGATTTTGACAGACAGTGGAAACTGGTGAATGACAACCCACAGGATTTCAACAGCTGGACCGATTTATTACAGTACTGTGAACAAGAGGTGAGGGGAACCTGTGCTGTCGAGTGAGTTTAATGAGGTAACACTGAAAAGAATGAGCTGAGGTCCTGCTGTGCATTTCTAACAAAACATTTTCAAACTGTTGCAGGGTCATTTGAAAGCATCTCGCCAGGCCCTGAGTGCATTCCTGGCTAGATACCCGCTCTGCTACGGATACTGGAAGAAGTTTGCAGATTTGGAAAGGCGAGCAGGACACAATGACAAGGCTGAGGAGGTGTGGGATGCAGTAGATACTATGAGAGAGTCAGTTTCATGGATGATGAACATAAAACTTTAATATAAACACAGCCGAACAACCACTAATTGCAAAATTTTCAAGCTGCAGCATGTTTTTAATTGTGTCTGTGGACATATAGTCGTCATTTAATCTCAAACAATAGGAAAACTACAAGCAGCCTGTATTCATTTAGTGTTCTGCATATGACAGACAGGAACTTGTCATAGTGAACAAAAGACTGAATTGATCTTAGTAATACTAAATGCCTTAAAAGAGCAAACCACATCTCTGAATGTACTATGAGACCTTAAAACAGGCCCTAAACCTGAGCTGCTTCTCTGGAAATCTTGAGCAATAACATTTTAACATTAACAAAGAAATATAATTAACTAAATGAGTAAAATAAAGCCAAAAATGGTTTATACATCTTGGTGTACTTTGTCACAACAGTTGTCAGTTCTGTTCTCCATAGTCTGTATGTGGTGTTTGAAAAATGTTGATCCTTTATGTTTAATGCCTATATAATACTTTATATTCATGACAACTGATTCAGGATTGTAGTTGTTATTGTACAGTATAAACCCACCATATACCGATCAGGCATAACATTCTGAGCCCTGACAGGTGAAGTGAATAACACTGATTATCTCCTCATCATGGCACCTGTTAGTGGGTGGGATATATTAGGCAGCTCTTGTAGGGTGTTCCTGGTCTGTAGTGGTCAGTATCTATTGAAAGTGGAATTTGATCCAACAGATGAGCTACTGTTGCTCAAGTTGCTGAAGAAGTTAATGCTGGTTCTGATAGAAAGGTGTCAGAATACACAGGGGACCTATAATACCCACTCCTTAATCTTTGTAAACTGGCTTCAGGTCAGCAAAAAGTAGAACCCAAAATCTGTGTTAATTCCTCACTGAATCATGTGACCCTGATTTGCAGGTGTGTGTGCAAGGACTGACGGCAATCCCTCTCAGTGTGGATCTGTGGATACATTATATTAACCTCCTGCTCGGCACACTGAATATGAACCTTCCTGAGTCGACACAGCGTATTCGCAGGTAACATGAAAAGCTTTTTACTTTTTCCACTCTTAGTTAAATATATCTTGTTTCATGTTTTTTTATTTATTTATTTTTTTTGGCTATTTTGGATCTACAGAGTTGATTCATGTTACTAGCTTTACCTCACTAGCTCAGGGTTGCTCGATTTCCTCCATTAAAGCAATCGACCTTTTATGTAAATTTTGGGTTTGCAAGTACGATAAAGTGCATGGAAATGCAAAGACTAAATTCTAATCATTTATAACAGTTGTTTGATGTTTAAAAGCATTTCTAAGGATTTTCACATTATACTAGTTAATGGAAATAGCATGTCTGGCATGTCTTTTGGGACTTTAGATATTTGTGGGAACTTGTTTATTACATGAGGAATAAAACACGGCAGGGGGCACTGTTATAGAAAAATAAACGCCATCCTGGTTGTGTGCTACCACCCTGAAGTGAATCACTTTCCTATGACCGAATATTTAAAGTGCTTCATTCCTTTTTTAACACAGTTAAGAAAACTTAAATGTCAAATAAACGTCTCCTCCCAGAAAACTTCATCCTAGTTTGAGTTTTTAGTCTAGAGTGTCAACAAGAATGAGTTGCTTGTTGCTTGTTGCTGTGGAAATTATTAACGTTTTAGAATGACTTTATTTAATATAAAGTTGACATTTAAAATACAGCCTGAACTATGTCAGAGCTGCTGTTATGGAAAATGAATACACCCAAATGAGATTCAAGCCTTTGAATAGAAATCCAAAAGTCTGGGTGGCATATTACGGGTTTCAGTCTGCATCCTCTTCTGTTCCACAGTGTGTTTGAGGATGCTCTCTCTGCAGCGGGCTGGGACTGGCACTCAGACCGCCTGTGGGATCTGTACGCCGAGTGGGAGAAAGAACAAGGAGACCTGAGAGCCATGACTGCAGTCTATGAGCGTGTGATGACAGTTCCCACCCAGCTCTACAGAACCCACTATGAAAAGTATGTCAACACAAGTGAAGAGGGACTTAAGAGGGTTGTTTACACAGCTGTTCACTTTGAGACACAAATCCGCATACAAACACACAGATTTGTGAGAACTTGCTGATATTTCTTCTCACTATCATATCTTGTGATCTTTTTTTCCCCCCTTCATGTATAGATGCAGCTGAATTTATCACCCAAAGCCTTATTGGTAAACTGTCAAACACCTGCAATTCAGCATTACAAAATTCAGATCTCCAAAATATCACAATTTTGTTTTTTTGTCTTTTGCTTTCACAGTCCATAAGAAAATGAGTGTTGTGTTGGAGACCCTTGAGGCTGATGTAAATGCATCTGTTTCTGTCCCTGCAGATTAAAGACCTGTATAACATCAAATCCCCTTCAGGATGTCCTGAGCCCCGAGGAATATGAGAAGGTGCAGGCTGAGTACCAGCAGAATCAGATCCAGGCTAAGAAAGAGGAATCCGACACTACAGCTGGTGAGGAGGAAGACGACAGGCCGCCCGGGGAGGACGATCCCGCAAATGATGGCAAAGATTCGGTAAAGAACTTGCATTATAATGTAATGAGATGATTTAATACATGTACTCCCATAAGGGTTGAGGAACTGATAAAATCAGCCGACGTTAATGTACTGGGGAGTCACCAGAGGTTACAGCAATGTCTGTAAATCTTTTGTAGAAATATTATATTAATATAACCATTATATATTTAATAATATATAATGTACACCGATCAGGCATAACATTATGAGCAGTGACTGGTGAAGTGAATAAGACTGATTTATCTTCTCATCATGGCACCTGTTAGTGGGTGGGATATATTAGGCAGCAAGTGAACATTTTGTCCTCAGAGTTGATGTTAGAAGCAGGAAAAATGGGCAAGCGTAAGGATTTGAGAGAGTTTGACAAGGGCTAAATTGTGATGTCTAGACGACTGGATCAGAGCATCTCCAAAACTGCAGCTCATGTGGGGTGTTCCCGGTCTGCAGTGGTCAAAAGTATTCTTTTAAAATCTGTAAGTATCCTTTAAGTCCTTTCAGAGCTAAAGGATCTGCTGCTTACATCTTGGTGCCAGATACCACAGCACACCTTCAGGGATCTAGCAGAGTCCATGCCTTTATGGATCAGGGCTGTTTTGGCAGCAAAAGGGGGGACCAACACAATATTAGGCAGGTGGTCATAATGTTGTGCCTGATCTGTGTATATTACGAAAGACGCTCAATAAAAAAAGATAGAACCCTTTTGATAGGGTTGTAATTGTCCATTTTCGTAGGACCGGGGCAATGTCAGAATTTGAACTCGCAATTTACCAACCACAGTGTGAAACCTTAAACATGTTTAACATAGTTATAGATTTTTATCTGAAGTCATACGTATATGTCTACCGGTGTTCCTGCTGTCTGTCAGAGAACTGGGTCTTAATATTCGACCATATGAAAATGATCTCAGCTGATTTATTGGTGGTGATTTGATCCAAGTCATTATTGACAATCCTTTACTAATAATGTTTGGTTCTTGTTTCGTTCAAACTTGCAGCCTATAAGCTTTATTTCTCCAAGTTTCACTAATATATATTTGCCATAACATGATTATTCACCTGTGTGCTGTTTGGCTCATGAATCACAGACTGTGGCACTTATTTATATTTATTTCTGAATCATAACAAATTTCAGGTTTCCTTTTTAGGAATCTTTCCAAAAATATCTCTGAAATCTTTCAGCTATGCAAACATGCATAAGTGACAACAGCTATACAGTAACTAACTGCCACAACAGTGTGTGTTACATTCATGATTTATTTTTGCCACGTAGGAAGAGGCAGTGCAGAAAATGCGGGAGCTGGTTTTGGCCAGTAGAGAGGAAATATTTCAGCAGAATGAGGCTGAGGTCAGGAAGAGATGGAATTATGAAGATGCGGTAAGAGTTTAAGATTGCAGTGTCTCTCCTGATTTTAAATTCAGTTCTGGTAACTTTTCTAAATGTTTTCCCCTCATTCCTTTTGCCAGATTAAGAGGCCATACTTCCATGTGAAACCTTTGGACCGGACCCAGCTGACCGCATGGCACACGTACCTGGACTGGGAAATAGCTGAAGCTCAGGCAGCACATGCGGTCACTGAGGGGATGGATGTGGAAGGACAGGAGGCTTCAGAGGTCAAAGAGGGCATCGCTGGCCATAGGAGAGTGCAGATTCTATTTGAGCGCTGCCTCATTGCCTGTGCCTTCTATGAGGAGTTCTGGGATAAGGTAGAGGAAAACGAACGGAGCATGTCTAGGTGAAGTTTGTTTCAGTGTGGCACTTGGATTTGATTGCATTATTTTTGTTTGTGTGTGTTGTAGTATGTGCATTATCTAGAGCCACGCAGTCTGGAGGAGTCACGCAGCGTATATCGACGTGCCTGTGAAATCCATCTGCTATACAAACATAGTTTTCACTTGCAGTGGGCCATGTTTGAGGAGCAACACGGTGAGGAACACCATTAAGGAAAAGAAAACATGACTAGTTATTCTGTGTTAGCTGTCAGAGAACATTTGAATATAGTAGTACCCCAACCCCCTGACTGGCTCTGGCACCAGTATCTTCTTTATGCACATTGCTATAGAATGCACAGACTGGTAGTGGAGATTCACAGTCAAGTAAATTGACCATTTTACAGTGTTAAAAAAATTATAGTTAAATATATATACTTTGTTTGTGTTCTGCTGCAGGCAATATCTCTGAGGCACAGCGTATCCTAGAAACTCTAGAGAAAGCAATGCCTGGTCTGGCCGTGGTGCGGCTCCGGAGGGTGGGGATAGAGAGGAGGACTGGTCATCTGGATAAGGCGGAGTCATTGCTAAAGGAGGCAGTTGAGGAGAATAAAGACAAGCCACACCTTCATGCCTTTTACTCCATTAAACTGGCCCGCTTTCTTCACAAATTAGGCAAGAATGCATCACGGGCTCGCGCCGTGCTGCAAGAGGCCATCGAGATTAGTCCAGTAAGAAATTACCTGAATCCATATATACGTTTTAATCCTTTATATGTTTGCATGGTTTTTGCTTGTTTGAAATTTCAGTTCTGTGAGTGCTAGTTTTTACACTATTGATTGTCTACCATGTTTAAGGATGACTAGTATCCTAATCTAAGGCAGATGTTAATGAACATGGCATCAGTGAGCAAGGACAGCTTATTTGGCAAAAATCGTATTTCCTGAAGAGAATAAGCTAAAATAGAAGGAAAGGAAAGCAAAGAGAACAAACAGTGTACTTTAAAAAATGACTAACAACCCTTCTGTTACACTGTGATTCAGATTACTGGAGTTTAAAGGCTGTTCACACTTAATCTTGTTTCAACTGAGCTGTATATTTATGTTCTGTGTGTATATCTAGGACAACAGCAAGCTGTATCTGAATCTGCTGGACCTGGAGCTATCTGGGGACCTGCGGCTCAACGGAGGAGGAGTCCAGCAGTGTGTGAGCAAAGCTTTAGCTGCACCTCTCTCATCAGATAGCAAGATTCTCTTCTCCCAAAGAGGCCTGCAATTTGCTGAAGATTTTGGGAGCACAGTGCAAAGGTCAGAAGTTAAACAAGATAAGATAACAGCGATAAGGGAAGTCATTTATTCATAAGACCAGCTGTTGATTCGATACCATAGTTATCTTCTGAATCTAATCTTTAACCATGTCATGTTATTGTGATATCTGTGGTAAGCTTTATCACCTTCTATGCTTTCACCCAGGCAACGTTTTTTTTATTTCATGTCACTCAAACTGCTCTGCACTGGTCATGTGGGCATTTCTATCTTTAGTTTACTGCCAGTTGCCATGGTTTCACTGGTACTGCTAGACTACTGTGCAGTACTATACATGCTTAAAACCACACATGATCACTAATCTGTTATCATCTCAGCAAGCATAAGAATGAATATTTTTCATTTCATTGTCTGTACCGCTTATCTGATCTATCACGGGGAGCCTGTGCCTTTCATCATCGGGCATCAAGGCAGGATACACCCTGGACGGAGTGCCAACCCATCGCAGGGCACGCACACACACACACACACACTCATTCGCTCACACAATCACACACTACGGGCAATTTAGAGACTCCAGTCAGCCTAGAAGCATGTCTTTGGACTGTGGGAGGAAACCGGAGCACCCGGAGGAAACCCACTAAGTACGGGGAGAACATGCAAACTCCACACACAGTGAACGGGAATGTTTCCAAGTCTGGGGTAAAAAAAAAAAAAAAATAGAAAAATGCCACAGGTCTTAACCAAATCATGTTTTCTTATTTGCAAGATATCGGTCACTCAACTTTGTAATGCTGCTTCGACCCCACCCAATTCAAGTAATGTCTGATGTCCTTGGGAATTACCGTATCATATTTTAAATGACTGAGTTCAGGCCTTTTTATTGCCTCATCTCTCTGGTGGTGTGAAGACAGTTGGGATTCTGTGAAAACACTGCATATCTTAACACGGCTGTTTACTTTTACACTGTGACACTTCAATAATCAGAGTATCAGCATGCTTCTGTATGTGTTGTGATTGTGTTTACAGTGTGCTGAGTATCTACGAGGAACACCAGAAACTTCTGAATGATCTTGGCGCAAAGAAACGTGGAGCAGAGAATGGGTGAGAGAAACACCACCGACGATATATTTATTTAAACTCGCGTTCATTTTTCATGTAGGTTTATCACGATGCCTTTTCGGTCACTCTAGTGATAACGAGGATCCGGAGAAAATAAGTAAAATGGATGATGGCTCTGCTACAGCAACATCTCAGCAAGCTGCCCCACCTACCATGCCCCCCGTTCCTCCTCCTCCAGTGATGGGTGGAGATATGAGTGGGTATGGAAACTATAGCAACTGGTATCAGGTATGCAGGATTTTGCTTCGCTTCCGGTTGTGCAATTAATTATTTTCAAGCTTAAGCATAATGTTATGGAAAAGATGTACTTTAGTTAAAATGATTAAATGAAATTGTCTTATATAAATTGAGGAAAATGAATAAATATACACCGTCTTTCATAATATACACAGATCAGGCATAACATTATGACCACCTTCCTAATATTGTGTTGGTCCCCCTTTTGCTGCCAAAACGCCGCAAACTGTGATGCACTGTGTATTCTGACACCTTTCTATCAGAACCAGCGTTAACTTCTTCAGCAATCTGAGCAACAGTAGCTCGTCTGTTGGATCGGATCACACGGTCCAGCCTTCACTCCCCACGTGCATCAATGAGCCTTGACCGCCCATGACTCTGTCACCGGTTCACCACTGTTCCTCTGCTCTGATCCAGTCGTCTAGCCATCACAATTTGGCCCTTGTCAAACTCGCTCAAATCCTTACGCTTGCCCATTTTTCCTGCTTCTAACACATCAACTTTGAGGACAAAATGTTCACTTGCTGACTAATATATCCCACCCACTAACAGGTGCCATGATGAGGAGATAATCAGTGTTATTCACTTCACCTGTCACTGCTCATAATGTTATGCCTGATATGCCTGTGTAGATCCAAAAGGCTGATCAGTGTGAAATGTGTCTTGCATCAGATAAATTTTCTTATCTACTATTAAGCAAACTTTTCATCTTTTTCATTTTCAGCAGCAGCAGTATGGAGGATATGGTGCCTACTCCAACCCCTGGAACCAGTACAGTCAGTACTACCCTCCCAGTTAGGAGCCAGATGGGTCTTGTGTGCAGCACCACTTTTTAATGTATCTGACATAGAACACGTTTCCCATGAGTCAGAGGGTATATAATATATATGAGCTGAGTAACTTTTTTGACCACAGATCTGCTCATCTCAGTGCTTTGACGGACGGCTAATTTCCAACAATTAAATCATGTCCCAATGCTTCTGGAAAGATTTAGAAAGATTCAGGTTGAATTATATCTGCCTTTTAAACAGTGGCACTCTGTGGAGTACATCTTTTGTCTTTAGACTGGAAAATTTTAACTTGTCAGAATTGAACAGTCCGCATCAGGCCATCTGAGCAGTAAGCTAGCTTGTGTTAATCGTGTGCGTGTGAGAACTCATGTCCTATTTGGACAGAACACAGTTTGTTAGTCATGGTTTCGTAGCTCACCACTGACTGCCCTTACTCCAGTGGTTCTTATCCCTTTTCTGCTCAGCTATGACTCTGCTGCCCTGAATAATAATTACAGCAACCTCTCTTTCTCCAACTGCATTAAAAGCATTTTCTTTGTAATGTTACTGCAGTCACAGCTGCCACACCTAGCATTTTTATAACGATCATACATGATATCGGTCAACAGAATTAAACCAAAATCTGTGTATTTTGCCCACTGAAGAAATACTGAGCATGTAAGAAATTTAATAGAAGAAAAAGTTGCATTAAAAAAAGCCATTTTAGCCTTTAATTTGATATGTTATATGTGCAGTGTTGTGCAAAGAGATTTTTTTTGTTTAACCGTCTATTAATACCATCATTCACTAAAACGGAAGAGATATTCTATTTTAAGACCAGCTTCATGACGCCATGAAAATTCACTGCAACACCCATATTGTACGCATAAGCTTTACTTAATTCCAGGTGCTGTTTGTTTTTATAATATGGTAAGATTTGATTATGCCGTTTTTACAGAACTGTTCGTCGTTTCTGCATGATACCACTGCACAGGACAGTCTTGATGTATCGTGGTGGTCAGAGAACATCCTTAGCATTTTATAATTCTTCAGACACATCGTGTTTCCTTCTTAATCTCGAGTGGTGTGAGGTGAAATTTTCCGAACATGAAAAGTGATAGTGTTACAGAAAGAAGTCTAACAGAAATATATTTAATGGACATGCTTTGTGTATATGAGGTGCAGCTCACATGTTGTGTACAAGGGTTTGTTTTATATACGTTGTTCTGTGTAAATGCCCAGGAAACTTTACCCCCCCAAGAATGTTTACTTGCATTTGTCCTTTTTATGCCATTTTTTTTTTCATGAATAAATATGTCTATTTTAAAAATGTTTGCTTGGCATCTTTAAGGTAACGTATTCATGATCGATTGCTTTCTCAGACTGTAATGGGTAAGTACATTTTATTTACAGTGGGGCCATAAGCCAAAAAAAAAAAAAGATATTTATTCCAAATGTTTCAAGAAATGATACACAGCAGAGTCACTGAAGTAAGGATGAGAAGCAGAATTTGAGCATTGACTTAGCTCTGCTGTTGTCAGTGTGAATATCTTTTATTGTGTTACCCATTAAGGCCTGTTCGTTCTGTTTAAATGACGGGTATAAAATCAGATCCAGTCCTTGATCGTAACCCGTTTCGTCTTCTGTTGACCGGACGAGAAGGGGTGGAAGAACGGTGATAAAACTATTATGCCTTTTACTTCTTTGCAACCACAAGGACAGCAGAAGGCACCAAACCTGAGGAAAAGAGAAAACAAAGCCTCGTCAGCAAAACAAACCCTTTGTACACATGCAACTTAACAAGCAACAACAATCTGCTCAGGTCAGACCTGAAGGGAGCACAAAACACAGCACTTGAGACTAAACACTTATAATGACATCAGGAAATAATGCAGTGTTACATAAACTGAACTGAAAAAAAATCTATATGGCTCTATACATTGGCTTTATCCTCATTGGATCCAGAAGCGTTGACAATGCAGGGTATCTTGCTGCAGTATATTTACTGCAACAGTACGGCTTATTTCAGAAGTGCGGCAATACTGCTGCCTGGCACCAGGGTAAATAAAGTCTTGTTGAGCCACCACAAGCCTTCAGACCCATTTTGGCATAGAATTCTCTGGAACTGTGCTCAAAGGAATCATTAATTATGATTTCTTTAATGTTTTGATGGTGCTGCTGGAGAACGCTGTCTAAAATCCTGCAGATATTAAATTAGATTAGAGCTTTTGTTACTGTGAAAGCCTTAACAGTTTATATCAAACCTTCCAGTAAGCCAGGAAGCTTGTGCCCTTGGGCTGGGGGAATAACTTGTGAAGTCTGTTTTTCCTTTAATTCGTCATCTGTCCGTATATACATACTGTGTACCAATGGGTTACTTGCCCAAATACTTCTGCATTATAACTATGACAGGTGTTGTACTCCTGGTTCTTTCACTCTAATGATTTACCCACAGTGTCTGCAAAAAAAAATCACCTATGTAAAAAGATCCTTTCAGTAAACTGGATAAAATCTTCTGACTGAATGTCATACATTAACTACTACAAATATTAAAAAATATTATTAACAGAAACAAACACTCGAACTAACACACCACACAGTTCAGAATCATGCTATTTCAAAACAGAAATACGTCATAGCCCTGACTGCAAGTAGCTCAGAACTCTACAAACTCGAAATTTTTCTTACCCAGCTCGCGTAGAGGTTTCTCCATGTCGAGGTCAGTGTAGACACGGCGGGGGTAAGGGGACAGTAGGGTAAAGTCCTCACCCTCAGAGCTGTTCATCTGCACATACACTCGCACTGCAGCCAGAGGCTCCTGGGCCTTAAATACTGCCGTCAGCGCAGAGCCATCCATCAGACGAACCTAACACAGGGGAGGCAGAGGGGGATGTCAGCTGTAGCACACGTGACAGAGACAAACCTGACAGAAAATTCGGAACATATTTGGGGTCTTTACCTGTATCCGACATTCATCGTAGTCTTTCTTGGCTGGGGGAGGGCCCGGGTTTTCAGGTGGAGACTGAGGAGTGGCCTCTGAAGGAGGAGATGTTGAGGCTGTACTCGAGGAGCCGCCACCAAACTGTGAAAAGACCCATATGTAATCAGTCAGTGGTTTAAAGAAGCAATAATGTGTGAGTATTTTAGTCATATAATAATTGTGTGTGTGTGTGCTGCTAGGATCAGCGGTAGATCCACCGAAACCAGGATACTGCAGTTACTGAACAAAGGATGAAAAAGAGAAAGAAAGACAGGCAGACAAAGAGAGAGAGAAAAAAAGAGAAGGAAAGAAAGAAAAGGGTAGGTTTTTTAGTCTTTTTTCAACTTTTCAGCTGGTGTTTTTCTCTGCCTCAAACTTTAGCTTTTCCCTAAAATGCAACTCACATGTTATACATCATTTCAACCATAAGCACTAGACATTTCTAAAAGTTACAATCAGCTCCACTGAATAATATTAACAGAAAAACAAGAAGATCTCAGTCAAGACGTCTGCCACGTGCATACTGAAAGCTAAACCTTAAAATACCCTGTGACTGAAGTAGAAAAACAGGAAGCCAGCTGCAGCTTACTGGTCACATTAACAGGAAATTAAATTGGTCAAATGAATACCTTGCGTGCTCTCTCTTCTCTGTCGCGTGCAATCTTCTCTTTGACTCTCTGCCTGAAAAAGATCAAACATCGAATGAGAACAGAAAAGCTGCACTATAAAAGACCTTTGGCACAGTTTAGGATCCAGTGCTCGCAGTACTTGGCCAATCGGTCCTCCATTTTCTCTCTCCTGCGCTGTTCAGCCAGCTGCTTCATTTCATCATCCTGCAGCTTCTGTCGGATCTGCTGCAGCTCCTGGCCCTGTTTCCTCCTCTGTTTCTCCCTTTCCACCTCCTCCTGTCGCTCTCGTTCTCTTCTCTCCTCCTGCTTCACCCTCATCAACTCCTCAAGCCTTGAGCGTTAACGGAAAACATCAGCAATTTTCATTTATTGTCAACACATTTTACGCAAAAAAACAAAACAAAAAAAACGTCAACCCTTTTCATGTCACCAACCTCTTAATCTGTTCTTTCTTTTCCTCTTCTGTCATTGGTCGTTTGGGATCTCCTGTTTCAAAAAGGTCTTCAGCAGCTGGGTTTCATATATTATGAGAACAAAAAAACAACAATCATACTTATGGGTTAATTAATGCATTAATGAGCAGTTATTTTAGTGAGAGAAATTAAGCTGTTCCAATGAGAATTTAGCCAAGTGTTAATTTATATAAATATTATATATATATATATATATATATATATATATATATATATATATATATATATATATATATATATATATATATATATATTATAAATGGAGATGTAATAACCACCAAATCATCAAATAAAAAATGGCATTAAAGATCAGCATTGGAAGAGGAAAAAAATATTAATGTCTGAGCCTAGTAGCAGGTAATAGTAATGTACTTCCACCAACATGCCTTCCAAATGACCATATACATATGCTACATGTATATGTTTGCAAAACATACGTTATAAGAAAGTTTACAGTTCCTCTAGTTTGCACCTTTTTTCGGCACTATGTTTTTTTTTGTATTTTCTGTTTCTGCACTTGTCTTGCACACATTGCACTTTATGTAGCTAGGAAAACTACTTTCTGTCCTTAGCTCTGTGTTGTTGTTTTCGTTCTGTAGCTATATGTTGTCTTATGTAGCACCAGGGTCCTGGAGAAACGTTGTCTCATTTCACTATGTACTGCGTCAGCTATATATGGTTGAAATGACAATAAAAGCTTCTTGACCTGACTTGATGTTTTTTGTTTTAAAGATAGATTTCACTGTGATTTACAGGCACTGCTTTCCAGATGTCGTAATGCATTGTGTTTGTTTATCAGACACGAACATGTAGTGCAAAAAAATAAATCTATTCTCCTTCTTTGGAACATATCCCTTGTGTTAGAATTCATCACCAGCTCATTATCCTGTTTTCAGCCAGTGTGAATACATTTTGCTTTTTCTACATTCTGAATTTGTACAAGGATCAGCCTCGACATTTAAAACAATGCCGTACAGCTACGTGAAAAGGTCTTACACTCGGTGGGTTCAGAGGCAGGCTCGGACAGGCTCTGTTGTTCTGTCGACCCTAGAACGTTCCCTGTCGGTGGCACGTACGGCTCATCGATGTCTGGATCGTTCTCGTGTTCCATCAGCCTGGTGACAGACAATGAGGCAAATTGAAAACAAAGCTTTGATATAATGACACAACAGTGAATCCTTTACACTTACCAGTCCATAGCTCTCTCAATGCCCTGGTTGCCAGTGTGTGCTACAGCCTTCTCCCTTTCACAAACACAGGAATGAATCATTAGTGCAGGAGAATCATACAGAATGAATCCTAGCCAGAGGAACTGCTCACTTACGCTCTGTTTCTGTCGAAGCCCATCTCCAGGAGGCTTTCTAACGTCGTACACTCCGCCATTCTGCTGAAAATAAAAATAAATATTTTAACAAATATTACACATGAGTTTATTAGAGACAAATACAGCATCTGAGGGTTTTGGCATGATTTTACTTCCCTCATCTTCCCTAATGTTATACTACATATTCTATTATTTTTACATGCAACATAAAACACATAACCGAGACAGTTAATGAAGCATAATGCTTGTTTTTTTTTATTGACTTGTTAGCAGGTCAGGCGAATGAATTCCCTTGATATTAAAACTAAGAGCTTACACACACCTTTTCCTAATCTTATGCCTAATACCATGTATGGCTCGTGCGCCTCTTTAATATACTACAAGTTAACGGGAAATGCTGGAGCTGTGCACTAGCTAGCAGTTAGCCGACCGGCTAAATTGTGCATTGTCAACCAACGTTCAGAATTCATAGCCAAAGCTAGCCGAAGAGCTGTTGCTAAACTTCGCAAAAGTCACACACATAAGCCCAAATTGCATTTCTATAATATAAGCCAATCTTAAATATTAACTTGCTATAATCGTTTTTAATTCTCTATTAGCCACGTTAGCTAGTTAGCATAACAGTTTCTCACATAGCAGCTCTCCCGTCCTCACACTAGTACGGCAAAACAACAGGGACAAAAAAAAAAAAAGAGAGAGAGAGTCCAAAAGCGATTCGCCCGAGCGTTTCCAGAAGCCACGCCTGAGATTTTCAAGACAGTTCTATTTACTTTAAAGGGAAATTAAAGTTATCATACAGCTGAAATAATGTGTGGTTAATGTGTTGAGTAAAGGAATAAAACATAAAACTGTAAAATATCAACATAAAAATGCTGTGAAGGAAAATAATCAGCAATGGGGTGTTATGGAGTTTGACATGAAGCTGAGTTACATTATCCTTCCCATGATGATTATTGTTGGCTTGTTTGTTTGTTTGTTTGTTTGTTTTTGTTTTCTATACCAAAGTAATTCCTCAACAATTCACGTCAACCAACTTACTATATGACCAAACTCATGTGGAAATCTGACCGTCACACCCATATGTGGTTTGTCCCCCACACACAAAGTTGGAGGCACACAACTGTACAGGATGTCTTTCAATGCTCTATGCATTATAATTTCCCTTTACTGGAATTAAAAACCCTAGCCTCTAGGCCTAGGCCTAATTTAAGTTTGTGTTGAGTGACCACCATTGTTGTGAGTTAATACGTGCAATAGTAATTCTAACCTATTATAATTGTGCAATAATATAAATCTGTGATTTGTCTTTCGTCCAGAACGATTGTCAGTGCTGCTATAATAATCAAATGAATCGACGTCTTCTGACCAATCAGACTGGAGAATTCAACAGTGCCAAGGTTTAATGTATTTGTAATAAAATGTGCAAACCGGATGCAGTACAGGGAGTGGGGCTTGTTACTTATTGAGAGCATGAATGTGTAATAATCTACTAACCACTGCAGCACTCAGCAAACAGGCAATAAGGAACTCAGGACAGCACATGGCAGGCTGTCGATCATAGCTGTTACAGGTAATATTCTCTCCCATTTTTGACTTTTGCCTTGTTGTAAAGATTTTAGTCACTAAAAGCAATTTGGTCTGATCACATCTAGATTTTTGTGTTGTTGTACATTTAAACTTTTCTTAAGCAGGCAGAAACTATAAGCTATATTTCTTTCATATGAGCAGAGAGCTGCAAAGGTATGTGGGAAATTTCATTTAAAAGGGGGTTACGGAAAATTATTACGTGTTTGTACAGTTGTTGGATAATGAGGTATTGTTCTTCATGTTGGGAAAAGCTTTCAATAGAAATACATCAGCTTCTAAACATACAGGTAGAAGCTCAAGCTCCTCATGTGCTCTCACAACATTTACAATGAAAACAATTTTTTTTACTGTTTTGTAAATTTTGGGATCCCAGATTTTGCGTTGATTAAAAGAAATACTTTTTAAAATAAACAAACAAACCTCGAACATATTTTAAAGCCTGTTGTTACAGGGGTCAAAGTGTCTACATTCAAATTGTTTTATTGTTGCATTCAAGGAACTAGAAGTGGGTAAAGTTCATCGTCCAAGTACTTGACATACTGAGGACACAGAACAGATAGGTTTGTTAGACTTAGAAGAGCTGGCTATAGCACATAGGAGAGCATGTGACACCGCAGAAGATCTAAAATTAAAAAAAAAAAAAAAGGTAAGGAAAGGAAACATGGACATAGGTAACCATTTACCAGGTTATTAGCAAGGTAAAAATATCTTTCATATTTAGACTCTTATTAATGTTTGTGGTCATTTTTAATCTATTTTGATTGTGTTCCTATATGTGGTAATCGTTTTTTGCATGTGTACCAGATGACCTCCATCTACGGGCTGCGTTTGCAAATGGAAACACCATTTTCAGGTCCAGGTATGGTGCTCACTGGATGTAACAGTCTCTCCATTTGGACGACTTCTAAGTGCCAGTGGAGGAGCTGTTACCTGCAGAGAGTCACCAAGGGCTGCTCTAAGAAACCACAGACAGTCCAGGAGTCTTCAAACTAATAATGAACTTATAAAATACTAATAAACTCAGTAACAGCAAAATGGGGTGTTTGTGTTTTATTGTAAAATTAGATTTCTGCTACAGTGATCTCACATGACTCTTTTACCTATGTTACTGGTATTTTTTTTTTATTATTATTTTTTTTTTTTTTACAATTATTTACCTATTGTGTACTTTTTGGTTCCTCTGGGTTTTACTTTTGTTAAAAACAGTGAAATGTCCTGAGTGCTTTTGGTGTTCACAATAAAAGGACACCACAAAAAGGTTCTCTTCCTGGAAATTTCAGCAATAATGTGAACAGCGGCTCTTTTAGTGCATCTAACATGATGACCTTATTGTGGGACCATATGACACCATGCCGAAAGCCATTTGAGTTGGGTTTTTTTTTGTGTTAGGTAACCGAAAAATGTATGTATGCACAGCACTACAGCAATACATAGTTATGTATGTACAGCAACTTTCAAGGTTTTTTTTTTGTTTATTTATAAAGCAAAATGCAAATCAGACTGAGACTACTTTATCTTCATAATGCATAAATTAAGAGGGCCACAAAAAGTTTCAGAGGGGCCACAAGTTCTGAGTTCATTTGTTCGGGTCACATACGCACAAAACTCATTTTTTTCACGTGTTGCATGTGAGATTCAACTCCTGCAAGATTTCTAATCAAATATAATTATACAAATCAAGCGCTCATGTTGCATTTTAGGCAGTAATTCAAAGACAGTACTTGTTTTGTCTGCATTCTTCATTCAACCTTCTTTACAGTTCATGTTGTATTGCATTGGGCTTATTTTACTTAGATAAACATCTAACGAGTAGCACTTTTAACTGAAGCTGCACCTTTTAACAAACACAAAGCATGCAGATAAACAGTCCAGATCGGATTTGCATGCAATTTGCCTCGTGGACGCGAGAGTGCAGATGTGACATGCAGCAGGCGAAGCACGTGAGCGCGCGCGCACACAGTGTGAGTGCGTTTGCATCCTTACACATGGACTGGAAACAATCAGACTGCACTAAAATCTCACATTAAACAATAAAGTAAAACACTACACCGCCTTGCTTTACATTTAAAATCGCTTTACAATCCGCCAGCCCTGCTATTTGGCATGCTACCCATGCATGCAACGTGTAAAACTGGGTTATATCGAAATATCATGCTAATATATTTAAATATATATATATATATATATATATATATATATATATATATATATATATATATATATATATATATATATAAAATTGTATACCACATGCGGTATTTATGTCATAAATTAGGATATGAAGCTAGTAGGTGCAGGGATGAGGATGCAGAAGATAGGGATAGGTGGAGAGAGACGATTCGTGGCGACCCCTGTAGGGAAAAGCCGAAAGAAGGCGACCACACGCGGTATTTATTATAAATATAAATTGTGAAAAACGTTCTGTCGTTTTAATAGCTAAACTTCATACGCCAGAGAGTATATACGAAGTACCCAACCTGTAGCTACGACACCTATTTTACACGGAAATGTGCTGTGTGAAATAGGGACTTTTATTCTGAAATGAAGAGTTCAGTTCCGCTTTTCCGACTTGAAGACGTACAGTTGGCGCAGTCGATCCGGAACGTAGTTCAATGGTTTCTGCCTTTCTAGAGCAGCACGCCTTTTTCTTTCTTCATTGAGGAAATACAACTGAAACTCCGCGGCTTCTGTTCTCCAGATTGGACACAGCTTCACAATCTAGGATTCTTTAAAAGAGAGGTCTTCTCTAGCAGATGAACTTTGGTGATTGATTGAGCCAGTGTAAGCTCGGGGAGGTGACTTCACACGGGCGGGACCGCGTCTCAACTTTCCAACAGTAAGTCTCCTGTCTGCGTGAACAGCGCGTTTTTACACCTTTTTTTCTGTCCGAAAGCTTGGCATTAGTAGCCGATTTTTGTAGCCACCATGTTCAGCTGGTCCAGCAGAAACGGGAAAAAGGAGCCGGAGCTGTTTCAAAATGTCTCCGATGGGCTGAAGCGCCTGTACCGCCATAAGCTCTTCCCTTTGGAGGACACCTACCGCTTCCACGACTTCCACTCCCCGGCGCTGGAGGATGCCGACTTCGATAATAAGCCCATGGTGCTTCTGGTCGGTCAGTATTCCACCGGAAAAACGACCTTCATCCGGCACCTGATGGAGCAGGATTTCCCAGGGATGCGGATCGGACCAGAGCCCACCACGGATTCCTTCATAGCGGTGATGCACGGGGATCAGGAGGGAGTCATACCGGGCAACGCGCTGGTGGTGGACCCGAAAAAACCCTTCCGGAAACTCAACGCTTTCGGAAACGCTTTCCTCAACAGGTAAGGGGATCACAAGTACTTTTTATACACGTACTAATCCACTACGACAGGTTAATGCACTCAGCCCTTATTTAAGTTTCCACTGCCGTCAGTGTCTGAGGACCTGAAATCTGCATCACGCCATACACCGTGACCCATAGATCTAATCTAACGCTGACCCTTGTGGTTTCAACTGTGATCTTGTGATCAGACTCAGATTCTGTGATCTGTGTGTTACCCTCTGATCCTATGCTCCTTTTAGACTGGTTTGACAATGATTTAACACTGATCACCTAATTTGGTAATCTGGTTTAACATTGTAATCCTCTAGGCTGGTTTATCAACATGATGATCTTTAACATCTATGCTGGTTTCAAGTTAGATCTACTGATCTCATGTGGTTTTAACACTGTGATCCTGTAGTTGAAAATCGTGATCTGGTGATCCTGTAATTCTGTGATCTGGTTTTACCCTCTTACCCTATTCTCCTTTAGACTGGTTTAACAATATGATCTAAATTAAAACTGGTGATGTAGTTCAGTAATCTGGTTTAACATTGTTATCCTTTAGTCTGGTTTATCAACATGATCTGGTTTAACATCTAGGCTTGTTTCAAGTTAGATCTACTGATCCCATGTGGTTTTAACACTGATCCTTTAGTTGAAAATTGTGATCTTGTGATCAGACTGAACTCAGTGATCCTGTAATTCTGTGATCTGGTTTTACCCTCTTACCCTATTCTCCTTTAGACTGGTTTAACAATATGATCTAAATTAAAACTGGTGATGTAGTTCAGTAATCTGGTTTAACATTGTTATCCTTTAGTCTGGTTTATCAACATGATCTGGTTTAACATCTAGGCTTGTTTCAAGTTAGATCTACTGATCCCATGTGGTTTTAACACTGATCCTTTAGTTGAAAATTGTGATCTTGTGATCAGACTGAACTCAGTGATCCTGTAATTATGTGATCTGGTTTTACCCTCTTATCCTATTCTCCTTTAGACTGGTTTAACAATATGATCTAATTTAACGCTGATCATGTAGTTCAGTAATCTGGTTTAACATCAAGGCTGGTTTCAAGTTAGCTCTAGTTTAACACTGATCCCATGTGATCCTGTAGTTGAAAATTGTGATCTTGTGATCAGACTGAACTCAGTGATCCAGTAATTCTGTGATCTGGCTTAACGCCCTTATCCTATGCTCCTTTAGACTGGTTTAACGGTATGATCTAATTTAACGCTGATCATGTAGTTTAGTAATCTGGTTTAACATCTAGGTTGGTTTCAAGATGGTCGGTCAGTTATGGCAGTAGCTAAGGTAATATTAAACTCAAGGTGGTCCGCTGTAAGCAGCCACCCGTAAACATTAATTTGGAAAATAGCCTGGTTTTTAGACGTCGTGCTGGGGGCTACCCTCTGAGAAAAAGCGTACTTAACTCTACCTTTCTTTTGTCAACGGGACGGTATCGTCACATACGCCCCTTACCTTTTGAAGTTTTGCTTTTAAAACTAATTACAGTCTACTTAAGCACCTTAAATGAGTTTTTAATGCTATGCATTTTCCTGTAAAATACATTTAATATATACTCTCGAGGTTGTCACACCAGCAACAAGGAAAAAGTGAAGTTTCTTATTTTTCTCCAGGTGTATAGACTTGTTTCTGTATAATGGTCAAGTTGAGTTACGGCTGTGATTCCGAGAGCCAGACTTTGATGAGATTATTGGTGTGATTCCAGGGCAGTATGTGGACCAGATGAAGTGGCTCTGAGCCAGGATTTCAGGAGCTCATTTGCTATCAGGGTGTGTTTGGATTCATACCACTACAACTACATAATCCGGAACATTTGATTTGTGTGATGTGACCTTGAACTTTTAGAAATAAATTCGAGATCTTTGCTGACATACTTACTGTATGTATTAAAGCTAATGAGTGAGTCGTAGATGAGACATAGTTTGGATGATTGTGACCCAGATGTTTTCAGACTGTGGGGTCATGTGGGTACGGTGAATCAACCAACATTCATAGAAACTCTCATGTGGAAACAGCTGATGATCTCCAAAGTGCTCAAAACACAATAGATTATGACTGAGATATCAGTCATATATTACACCAATCATTTGCACATACTGGCTTTTTAAGTAATAGCATGACTAGAGCCAGTCTTGTAATAATGATTAACCAATGATCCAGTGAGAAGTCATACAAGTCACTTTAAATCATGTTGCTGATAAACTGTGTGCTGTTAGCACACCTGGCCACCACGCACCTCCAACAATGGCGTCTACTGACTGAAATACTGAAAGTGAAACAGTTAGATCTAATAGGGGTTTTCCAGCATCAGGTGCTACAAAAATACCCCAGACTTGTTTTTGCTCTTAAATACATGTAGCTAGATTTGATCATACTTAGAATTGCATTTAGTACACTTATCCATTGTCCTAGACTTATGATTTGAAAATGAGTCATTTAGACTAGTCACACAAAGAAGTTTGATGGAAAGCAACCATTATTTGGTGACATACTCATACAAACACACACAGTCACTCACTTACACGCTAAATCATGCTTGGCAGATGGGACTATCCATGCTGTCAAATGAAACAAAAACTTGTCTAAACTAAAACATGAATTTCGAGTACTGCATGTCCTGTCCAATCAAGAGGATTCACTATGGGCTGATACTAGAGTTTCTTCTCTGATGAGGCAGAGTTAACTTCAGCTGAAGAAACATCTTTAACATCTTTCACCGTCTTCATATTATACTTTTTATTATTTCACAATAAACAAAATCATTGGTTAGGGGCAACCCAAGATTTCACTGTTCAGATGTGTTTCGTTATTCTTCTGCTTCTTCATTCGTCGGTCAGTTGTTTGCGTAAACCCGAAGACAGAGTTGTGAATATGATAAACCTAACGCTTTTTT
The DNA here is from genome assembly GCF_019097595.1 of Hemibagrus wyckioides. NCBI lineage: Eukaryota > Metazoa > Chordata > Actinopteri > Siluriformes > Bagridae > Hemibagrus > Hemibagrus wyckioides. The sequence continues at coordinate 21,469,206 of NC_080717.1, forward strand.
TGGGAACTGACTCTGCAAGATATCTTGCAGCTGCCGATAAGAAATCTACACAAGATGGGCTGAAGCAGCATTTTTTTTCCCCAAGCAAAAACAAGCATTGAGGTTAGTTCTAGTTCTGGATGTTGAACTGTCTCTTCCTCTGACCTTTAACGGGGCCTCTCCGGAGAGAAACGTCACCACCAGCCCTGTGGAGTTTAAGGTCGGTCAGATGGAAGAGTGAAACAGGAATTCATTTACCTAGCCTGCACTTTTGTGTAACAACTTTTTTTTTTTTGTTTCCTGTAATTGCTGTATGACCCTCACGTGTCAGTGCTTCTCTATTATTCTGTGTCTGATCCCCATCATTCTCTTTAATCCTAGTAGACACACACACACACACACACCCTCTTTCAGAATGACTGCATGAAACAAGCCCTAGCCACAGGGTTTATGGTGGTCCTTAGAATTACATGCACATTTCTGAAACTATACCGACTTACTTTATTGCTTTCTCTGCTGTTGCACTTTTATTTCCATAAACCCCATTTTGTCATTTCTCTAGAAGCATTTTCACTATTAGGTTAGGCCCAATTCTAGATTGGCTTCCCATTTACTTTCTCTGTGCCCTACAAAGGGCAATATGTGATAGAGCTGTACAGCCTACCTTCATGCCCTCATGCATAGTGTAGAGTGCCATCATGCACAACGCTGTGTTTTCACTCTAAACTCAATGTGGACATTTGCCAAGTCCCGCTCAACTGCTAGCTCTCCCCTATGCACCAACAGAGGAGGGTGATGACTGCTTTGTGCTTTAATGTGCATTTGTGTTGCAACGCAAAGACGGTGGATTATGGGTAAGCTTGGCATGCAGAAACACGCTAGTTTGCTTCTTGCCAGAGAGGCGGGTGGTGCTGTGCATCGACCGGCCTTCTGGTGAATGCTGATCGACTGAGAAGCGTATTCGGTTGCCTACCTGGAAGCACTGTGATGAGATAATGTGACATTCCTTTCATGGTTTTAGTAAAAAAAAAAATACAAATTGATATTGCTCAATTTAAAGTAGCCGCAAATAGGTTTCAAGAGTAAACACAGTACAATGTCTTTTCATTGCATCCTCTACTTTTATCTTTTATAGATGTGCCCATGAACTGCTTTTTAAAAGTTATGCCTCTGTTTTCTATTTTCTATTTACTGCTTTGTTTGTTTTGGGGTTTTTTTCGCTTGTAAATTGTGGTTTCCCCCCAAATGTACACGCTTGCATTACATGCAAGTATGTATGACTTCACCCACTCTTTGCAAGCGTCCGTGCACAACGCCCTGACAAGCTTGCAGAGACGCTCTTGCAGATGTTTAATATAAGTCTTGAAGGCTTGCGCATACTTCCTCTGCAAAACGAATAACAACCTCCAATGTGGTTTTTGAAGTGCTCCGTTATAGCACAGTGCAATACTGCTTTGTTCCACGTATATGAGCTCACAGACACCCAGGGTTGCTCCGATTAATCACGAATGCCGTCCCTCCCAACTTCGAGCTAACTTTCTCTCGAGAGTAGGGCCGAGCCTTTTCTGTTGCACGGTATGGGAAGTCTTTCAGCTGATTCAGAAGAATGTTCTGGCTGTTTCTCAAGCATTATTACTAAGCTTGGCTTTTGCTCTGCGTTTGAGTGTTAAAGCAGAACATAGTACCAGAACATGGGAAGATGTCTGTGTGTGTGTGTGTATGTATGTGTGTGTATGTATATATCTATATATCTATATATATATAGAAAGAGACTGAACCACAGGGCAATGTGATAATAAGCTTCTTTACATATTAAGACTATCACAGGGAGATTGTCTGTTGACTCTCTCTTAATAGAATACAGTGTATTAATATTTCATTGTTGGAATGTCCCCTCTTTGGTCCTGCCAGTAATCTTTGACATGAACAAATAAATTGTGCTTAAGATTCTAGTTTGTGTGACAGCATGAATTTTCATTTCCTCTAGAGACACTGACAGGAAATGATTGTTTACATTGGATCGACAGTAAATGCCATTTTGAATCCAACCCTATACACACCCAGAAATCGTAGTATAGTATGCAGTAACGTAGTATAGAATGAAGAGATTCATAGACTCTTATAGCAGCATTGTTTCGAGTCATGTGATCCAGGTGTGATTGAAACCGACCTTGTATGAACTCATCAAACCTGTTCAACCAAATTTTCACACTATTTTTGCCTCTCCCGGCTCATTCTCTCTCTCTCTTTTCGCTGTCTCTTTCTGCAGGTTCATGTGTGCTCAGCTGAAGAACCCTGTTCTAGAGAGTATCAGTATCATCGATACCCCAGGCATCCTGTCAGGGGAGAAGCAGAGGATAAGCCGAGGTCAGCAACTCCCTTGGGGATGATTCTGTCTCTCTTGTCTTTCTTTCATATGTTCTCTCTTGCGCAATCTTCACATTTGGTGTCACAGTTACTATGATTTACTAAGCCTAACTTCCCTGTGACGCACTCTACTTTATTGGCATATTTCCCACACTCCTTCAGTACCATGTGTAAAGCAAACGTGCACCACAGCAGCGTGCTTCTCCTCTGTGACTCTCACAGCCACGCTGCACTATATACAGTAAAGTGCTGCTTTTTTCACAAAATGAAGATGAGGAAGTGGTAACTCAAAGCGGAAGCAAAAGTCCCTGAACTCCATCAATCCACCACACACTCCTTGTGACCAGAACATGCATGCCCTAAACACTCATTTGGAGGGCACTGCAAGTGGATTGTAGAAGTTACTTGAAATGTAACCACAGGTTTGTCTTGTTCCCTTATTTTCATATCAAAGTGAAAGTCAGAGTTGTTTATAAGAAAACCGTCAAATTTGAGGACAGAAAAGCTTCTTGTTAAAGTTGATTGTTTTTGGTTGCCACATACATGCCTCAATGCATACACACACACACGCACATACGAACCTAACATTTCGTGTTCATGTGTGTTTGCATAGAGGCATGTCTTATGTGTAGCCAGAGCTTTATCTATGCAAAGGGGTTTCCCTGTTTACACCTTCATTGAAAAATGAGTCAGCACAATTTCATGCTGCATGTCTTTTATATTTAATTTTATGCAACACTGTATCTTCAGTGTGGTTTCGATGAATTTAAGCTTTATAGATATCAGCACATAACGCCTTACACAGCCTCAATGAGCAACTTTCGTAAACAACGCTGACACAAAGCAGCATTACAGAAATCCGGACGTAAATTCAAATCCCTAATAAGTATGCTAGGCGACAATGGCAAGAAAAAACTGCCTGAAGCGACGTAAGGAAGGGGAACCTGTCCTCTTCAGTGTTACACCGGATAGTGGGATTATAACTCCATACAGTATACCGATGTAGAAGAATAGAGATTAACAGTACTGAGTCTGTTGAAAGGATGTTGAGTATGAATCTATTCTGAATAGGAGCACTGGGATGAGCACAGGAAAGTCTTTATGATTTATTGTGACAATTGAGCACAAATCTGCTGTATACAGGACAGATTACCCACTGAGGCCAGGGTGTGGCTTTGGCATAAATTGGCTGTTGGGAAGTGCACAGCAGAAGAAGAGGAGTCACAAACTTCTAGTAGAGCATCAGGCAGGTCAAACCGGACGTGAGGAGAGACAGCAGTAGTTTATCAGGATCGGGAAAGCCAGATTGCACGTACAGCTTGACCTGCCTTACTATAAAATCTGCCCACTCTCTGCCATTCCAGTGGTGTAACTGATTAATGTTTAGCTAGGTTTGACCTCTTTTGAGAACATCATGACTCTCAGTAAATAAAATTGTGGCACATATAGTACTCAAATAGCACTTTTAACTTCTTTGTTTCTGCCAAAGAAACTCTACCTTTCATGGGCAGATTTATGAAATACTCTTTCCAGATATGGATGGTCCACTGTTTGTTTTTTGGCAAGCCTTACCATATTGGTTCCACTGTTGATCCCAGTCTTCACTTTGGTTGTTTAAGTGGACCGGTCCTTTAATCACAAACAGTGTGGATTACTCATTGTGTGTACAGATGAGTTGTAAAGACCTCTTAGCATTTTCAGTTTAGTTCCTTTTGCTGCTCAATGAAGAGGCACTTCGATACACATTTGCTTTGGATGTTCCACCAGGCATGGTTTCCTGTCAACGACCCCAACCCCCATCTACTACGATTGGACCGATGCAAAGTTTGGATTCTCTCGGGCCTGTTTGAGCTCACAGTAACCCTAAGGAGGAAATGGCACATCCAGCTGCAGCAGTTTGGGAGCAGACTCTAGCTGACACTGCACATAATCAGTGCTAGCATGACTGGCTTAAAGGGCCTGCACTCAAAAGGCCTTTGTGTTCAATCCTTGCCTGGAGTTTATGTTGTAACCTCATGCCATTGCTGGATTTTTTCCTGTGATGGCTTTGGTTTATTTATTCATTACCACAGTCTGAAACTCTTGATTTTTGACTCGTTGCAGCGTGGTTTGTCTCGTTGCTGCAAACTAATTGTCGACATCGTTATAGGATCATCTACAGCTCACATTGTGCCGCTGCTTTCTGCAGACACGCCTTTCTGTGACGGATTTTAGAGTGACTACAGGGAGGGTTTGTGGGCTTCGGGAAGAGTGTGGATAATTCTACTCGGGTACAAAGTACAACAGACGAACTTTGCATGTTCTACCTATCAGAATACGAAACTTTATCACATGTACAGGTCACACAGAGAAATCAGGATGACAACATCTCACTGTTTAATGATATATCAAGAATTAAGTTACATTATTATATAACCTGCCCCTGCCTTTCGCCCTATGTGCGCTGGGATAGGCTCCAGCAGACCCCCGTGACCCTAATTAGGAATAAGTGGGTATAGACGACGGATGGATGGATTATATAAACTGTGCTCTAAATCAAAATGATGTGCAAATACTTGTATGAGATTAATACACAATCTCGCCATGAATATAGTCATAGAAGCTGGCATGGCGTTAAAAAGGAAAGAAAGAAAGAATACAGAAAGTGGTCAGTATTTGAACAAGGATTCAGTTAAATGCACAGCGCAAATATTAGCATATTACACAGTATGTATTCTTGTGTTAGACATAAAAATAGACACATATTACATATTATACATCTTCAATATGTCTTCTTTCTTTTTATTATTATTTTTTTTTGCCAGGGACATAGGGAGTAGTTATCAGAGAGCATCAGTCTCTGTTAGTCATGGTGGTTTATTAAACCCCACCTTTGGGATGGGATGCATGACCTACCCAGTCGAGTAAAAAATTTTCCACATGAGAATACACGTTGCATCACATTTAAATTAGCACACGTATTTGTCCTAATAAAATCACTTGGATGTGAATAAGCTAAGTCTTACTCACACTTGGCTTAATGGTTAATAGTAATGAATTCACTAAAGCAGTACCTTCTTAAATAAATACAGACTTGGTTAAAGGATTTGTCGTCAAGCTACAAAATAAATATCTTCTGTAGTTCTGGTCAACTTTGCAATTTTCAAGTTTGCATTAAAGTGGTAGAAAGCACAAACCTACATTATTATCAGTAGGCATGTTGTATCCAGTAGCCATGTTATTATACCTTAAATCATGGCTACTGGACTCTAATACCAATTTTCTTAAAGTGAGTTCCATGTAAAGTTCAGAAGAAAACGCTCAGGTTCCTCAGGTTGTACACATAATATGCCTATCTTTTGTAAAAATAAATATGTACTGAGGGATGAATTATGCAGTTCAAAAGGGGTCAAAGCGTTTGAGAACATTTATAAGTGTGGAAACTTAAACTCTTCTGGTTTTCTTCACTGGAGAATTGGAATCAACTTTGTGTCATAGAATTGAAAAGCTGCTTGGCAGAAAGTTCTGTTTCCATTTGAACCCCTGACATGCCCGCATATTTACTTTACTCCTCTCTCGCTCGCTCTTTTATGCTCTCCTGTGCTCTCTCTCTCTCTCTCTCTCTCTCTCTCTCCTTTCTTTTTCTTTCTCTCACTCACTCACTCACACTCTCTCTCTCTCCCTCTTCCTCTCTCTCTGCCCTCCCCCTCTCCCTCCCTCTCTCTCTCCCTCTCTCCCTCTCTCTCTCTCTCTCTGCCCCCCCCCCTCCCTCACACACACACACACACACACACACACACACGCACACAAATCTGTGGTAAGCAGAACCTCTGACTACGTGGCTGTGTTTTTGGCATTTACCACCAGCTGCAGTCTTCTCAGATCACATGGCAGCATTTCTAATCAAAACCATAATACATTCCCTTCTCTTTATTACCACATGGCTCGCTGCCTTCATGCCTGCTGTCTTCCCCTCACTGTGAAACAGATGCTGCATTGTTTTACTTTGCTTTGTGGGTTTGCTTTATTGTCATTTTTAAAAATGTTCTCAGGCTCTAGTGAGTTACTCACAACAAAACTGTCTGTCAGCATTGCAACCAAATGCGTCACCTCTACAGCCCACTCTCTTCCAGTGTGGCTCAACTGGTTTTCTGTCCAATTCAGGGATATGATTCTCCGTATGTCCTGGAGCACCAAAGTTTAGCTTGGCACATTTGAGTCAACACATCAACTAATTACCAAGCGCTTTAGAGATTAAATCAAAAGCATTTAAAGTTAATACTCAGGGTCTAAGTACACCAGTTGGCAGTATAGAGCTCAAAATAGGAATAGAGTAGGGTTGGGCAATATGGCAAACATGTCATATAAGACTTCTTTACAATACACAGTATTGTACAAAGTCACAATAATCCTAGATCTCAATATCCCCTAGTCTTAGAAGAGACTTATGACCTCATAAAAAGTTCATGACCATCTCTGATTAACCTTTTCCCTTTTACTTCTTATAGGATATGATTTTGCCGCTGTACTCGAGTGGTTCGCCGAGCGAGTGGACCGCATCATCCTGCTCTTCGATGCCCACAAGCTGGACATCTCAGACGAGTTCTCCGAGGTGATAAAAGCCTTAAAGAACCACGAAGACAAGATGCGCGTGGTTTTGAACAAAGCCGACCAAATCAGCACGCAGCAGCTGATGAGGGTGTACGGTGCCCTCATGTGGTCACTAGGGAAGATCATTAACACCCCGGAGGTGGTGCGGGTCTACATCGGCTCGTTCTGGGCGCAGCCTCTCCATGTACCAGATAATAGGAAGCTGTTTGAGGCTGAGGAGCAGGACCTTTTCCGAGACATCCAGAGTCTTCCACGGAACGCTGCCTTGAGAAAGCTGAATGATCTGATTAAAAGAGCACGTCTTGCCAAGGTACGGGAAAAAAAGCGTGAGGAATTTTACCTCTGGTTCTTATTACTGAGTCTGTTTGCTGAACAGGTCTGAGAGAGAGAGAGAGCATGATGGAGAAAGAGAGAGCTCTAGATGAAGGCTGTAGGTCTTCATTGTTTGTTGTTTTGTTTAACTCTAATCTGAACAAGTTTGTACATGATCCACCAATCCTCGGTTACTTAAGTTTTCACCCCGTTTATCCCAGGAGGTGGTGAAACATCATAATGTCTTTGTGTTCCGGAAATGGTGAAGCAGGCTTTTAAGTATCTTATATCAATGCTGCTTTTTCCCCAGGTTCATGCTTACATCATCACCTCTCTAAAGAAAGAGATGCCCAGCATGTTTGGCAAAGACAACAAAAAGAAGGAACTGATTGCCAACCTGGGTGCCATCTATGAGAAGATCGAGAAAGAACACAACATTTCTCCAGGAGACTTCCCAAACCTCAAGAAGATGCAGGTAATGATATGCATCTTCAATCATATCCAAAGAAAGAAACTAACTAGTCCAATATGCAAATTCATCTGTAAAATGTAAAATAAAAAAAGATAGAATATTATAGTTAAGTTTAATTACTTAAAAATGAATTGCTTTTACTGAGCTTAACTGAAACTAATTCAGTCATTATGCTGTTTTCAATTGTGTTCAGTTATTTAAATATAGAAGATGTTGCATATAAATAGTTAACTGGTAGTTAGTTAGTAACACAATGCTGTTTATTTCCCCTCCACAGGACCTCCTGATTGCTCAAGACTTTGCCAAGTTCCCCGCCTTGAAGCCCAAACTGCTGGAGGCTGTGGAGGACATGCTGGCCAACGACATTGCTAAGCTCATGGCACTTGTGCGCCAGGAAGAGGCGGCCATGCCTGCTCAGGTAGTGAAAGGCGGAGCCTTCGAAGGCACCATGAATGGGCCGTTCGGCCACGGTTATGGCGAGGGTGCTGGTGAGGGCATCGATGAGCTGGAATGGGTGGTAGCTCGCGACAAGCCATCCTATGATGAAATTTTCTACACCCTCTCGCCAATTAATGGCAAGGTGTCGGGCGCTGCCGCCAAGAAGGAAATGCTGAAGTCCAAGCTGCCAAACACAGTGCTCGGCAAGATCTGGAGCCTGGCTGATGTGGACAAGGATGGCTTCCTGGATGACGAGGAGTTTGCGCTGGCCAACCATCTGATCAAGGTGAAGCTGGAAGGCTACGAGCTGCCCGCCAAGCTGCCCACTCACCTGGTGCCCCCATCCAAACGTGGACAAGAGCAGCAGTGACACTCTGGAGCACCCCATTAACTCTTCAGCTGTGGCTTGTTTCAGGCTTTGACTTCCCCAGCCATTCCAGGATTTCTTCCAAATAGCAGCAGCTTTCATCACTTCAGCTCACAGCATTTGATTAAAACAAAAAACAGTTAGCGCTTTTGAGAGACTCTTCCAGTTGCTGTACATATGGCTCCAAATTTCTTGTAGTCTAGAGAAGTAGGTAGCAATATTCTACTGTCTTTTGTTCTTTTTGGTTCAATATGTTTTACGACCATTCATTTTCTCAGAGCTGTTGTTTTTTTTTATTGATGAATATTGAGTCTGGCCTGGTAATACCATCAACTATTCCTGGTTATCAGCGAGTATTCGACACTCCACAGGGTTACTAAATGGATTCTGAAGCTGGAGTATGCACAAATGAATATCTGGAATGGCTTTGGATCCAAAGACTGAACCTGATCTCTGAACGAATTAAACCTGTAAAAGACTTGGGGTTTGGATGTGTATGAAAACAAAAGACACCACTTTCAGCAGAGGGTTTTTGGAAAAGATTGGAAAATGCACTTTGCTGGTACTAAGGCAATGGATGACAGTTTTGGAGGAGCAGGGGCCAGGAGAAATTAAGGGTTACTTGCGGGAGAAAAAAAAATTAATGTGAAATATATATATATATATATATACATACAAATTATAAAATATATCCTTATTCTTTGTTTGCAACATTAACTTATTCTTCTTTAAATCTGTATTTTTATATGTTGAAATTTGACACTATAAAGCTTTCTCTTGATTTATGTTCCTGCCTCTAAAGACTGTCCTGCAGTTTCAGTCTTTTTTTTTTTTGTAATAGGTGGTGGGAATTCATATCTCCTATTATAGCAACTCTGCTCTTACCCTGATTTAAAAAAATAAATTGATGTTAATGAAAAACCTAACGTTCACCAACTTCCTGTCATTCCATTGTTTATTTTTAATGATTGTGTTAAACCTGTTTTCCAACCCTGATTCCAATATCTCCACAACAATATGTAAAAGTACACACAGATGCCAAAAACAGTGCGGTTTGCCAGTGACCTTAAAAAATTGTAAGGTTAGTTGCCAAGGTCTTTAACTCCCAGTACTTCCAGTTTAGCTTCCCATTCCCTAAACAGTGATCCATTATTAGCACCACGTTTACTGCTGCAAACATACCAAGTATCTATGTGCCTGCAGAGCACCAAATATGGCAGCTTATGCTGTGACAGGCTGCACTTCTACTTTTACTTTGGTCAAGACAGTTGTCAGCTTTGTATTTTTATCAGTTTTCCAGGATCTCTCTCTCTCTCTCTCTCTCTCTCTCTCTCTCATACTCTCTCACTCTTTCTTCCTCTCTCACATTGTGTTTGTCATGTTTGGGCATGCTTCAATGCTACTCTGCAGTGGTGAAAGAAGTAGGAGTGCTTGCTGTGTATTAGCACTAATGTCATAGTGAGACAGTACATTTTTCCCAGGCTGATGGACCTTCTTTAATGGCACTGTGTGACCTTGAAGGTATGAAAGTACACTCTTGAAATTCAGTACACTATCCTTAAATGGAGTGCTGTTTTTTTTTTTTTTTTTTTCCCTTAGTATTATGTTAATTGAAGGTTTCTGGTAAAGACATTTTTTGCTAAGCTAATAAATGTCTTGTCTTTTTATGGTTCAAAGGACAGAGCTGGAGCCCAGATGCCAGCCTAGATTTTCCATACTGGCCAGGTGGTGGCACTAACTATGTTGTGAATACAGAACAGCAATCACACACACACATACACACACACACTAAGGACAGGAATTCCTTCTCTTTTCAGTGAGAAGATCACAAATAAGAGGCAATTATTTCAGCCTACCAAAGAGTCCCTGGCATTTTCTTTCTCTAATCCGGACAAAGTTCATATTCTTTCAGTCAGCCCAGCTGTTCAAATGGATTTCCGAAGAATTTTGATTACAATTAAAAGCAAGTGTAACAGCGGCGCCTACATCTATGAAAAAGATTTTAAAAAATAGCTAATAAACTCGTACACTTTTCACAAACTACTCAAACACACACAGTGTTCAGGTGTTTATTAGATGAAATGTTAGCCTGTCCATCTACATTGTTATTGATGCTAGTCATGTTTCAAATATTAAACATTCCAAAGAACCATTAAAAATGTCCATGTATAAAATCGAATACACCTTTCTTGAGTCCTTCTGTCTTTCTGCTTAGCTAACTCGTTGTTCTTTTTCTTTACATTATGTTTAGTTATTTCAAGAAAGTTAACAGATGCCAATAATAATAATAGTAATCATATAGTAAATTATATAAACTAACCACATTAGCTGTCTCCTGACATTATCTAGGCTACTTAATAGGCTTAAAATGAGCTAAAAACACTAACAAGCTTACACTGTAATTTTGATGCAGATTATAGCCTACGTTGTGATATTTAGCTTCCTAATAGCGTTCTGTACCATACATTACACTATCCAGTGCATATAAACTGTACTTCTTCCTCCAGACTGCTTCATCATGATTAGTATTCAGATCTTGTTTGCAAGAGGTGAGCTGGTATGTTGTGTAGATTGCTGACTGGAGAGACCTTTTAAGCCATCTAGGTGACTTTAGGTCACAAGAGTCTGTGGTGGGTTCTTCACGAAGGTAAAACAGACTTTTCACAAGTAGACTAGAAGTGTGGGATGAACAAATATAGCCTACACACACACTCCAATAGTCGCGGCACATTTCACACACAAGTGCGAAGCCATATGCAAAACTTTACAAGAAGACACGATACCCAATGGTCAAAACCTGTTTAAAATAAAAACAAATGATGACCTAAGGTGTCCATACAGAATTTTTTTTATTAAACAGCATTTATTTCCAAATAATGTAAAAGTATTCAGATCTCTTTCTGAATATACCGTACATTCATTCTAATAAATGAATTCAATGCTGAAATATATGTAACAGCGCTTGATATGATAAAAGCAGAGAACTGTACAAGTTTTATATCTGTTATTACCAACAAGTCTGACTTTTGTATCCTGTCTGCACTTTTCTTCACATCATAACCTTCTATGGAACACATTATAATACCCCTGGGAGAGAAAAAAAAAAACAGTTTTATACAGTTTTGCAATTCCTGCTACTCTACCCTCTAATTTGTCATCATTATTTTTCCCATTCTCACTCTCACATTCTCCCTGTAGATGTTTAACTAGCACTGTACCTCAACATCCCTTCAACATCTTCATTCTTCTCCATGAAGGGTTTCTCATCACCTTCTTCCTTAGTAAATGTGATTTCATCAGCATTATTTCAGATCATTTGGATCGTTCTAACTATTTTGTTTACTAATGCAATACTTGTACGGCTACGTAATAGCTTTCTCAAGGCCTACTGGGATATTTAAACATTTCTGATATAAAGCTATTCAAAATACGTCTTACCAAACGTCTTACCAATACGTCTTACCAAACTTTTATCTTGATAAAAGATGACTGGAACTTTGATTAAAGGGTCATGGTTTAATAGAGAAATTATAGTGCAGTGCACACCCACAGAAATAAGATACAAATTGGCTGCCAGTGCATCTTATGTGCTATTTTTTGCATTTCTTTGGGTTACTATTGAGTCAACGTTTTCTGATGAAGAAATGTTCTTGTTCTTATTCGCAGCAAGACCAAAATTGTTCATGTTGTGTGAAGGCAACGCAGTGCCATAGATGGATAATCAGAATCCCTTTACCATTTTTTGACATAAACAACACAGTAAAGAGCAGCATGATGGTGCAGTGAGGGTCCCCGGGTTCAACACTGAGCTCAGGATTCATGTCTGTGTGCCAGTAAGTGGATTAAATTACCTCGAGGTGTGAATGGGGTTTGTGAATGTGTGTGAGCACGGTGCCCTGTGATGGACTAGAGAGCCATTCAGGGTATGTAGCCTCTTCACAGATCTCGACACAGTAAACATGTCTGGTCTAGTAGGCCGTCTGCTGACCAGCCTTTTGAACTTTCCCTCTGGGTCATTGTTAGATTCCAGCATTCTGGTTCCAGAACGTTCTGTGCAGGGTGACAGAATTCCCAGTGAGGTGCTAAGTGGAAAACCGCAAACCTTCAGGTACCTCTGAACTCTAAAACTCCTCTTGAAATGCTAATTCTGGTTATACAGATTGGCTTTTAGATCATATTTCTTAACACTGTGTAAAAGTTATAGAATTACAATGCTAATTTTGTCAGTCCTCTATTTAAAAAAAAGTCATGCACTCAATTTGTGAGCAGTAGGGTTAACGGTTTAGACCGTTATGATCACATATTTAAACTATGACATGTAGATTAAATGACACCTTGCAGTCACAGAACCTGAGTGACAAGCTAACTAGACGAAAGAAAAAATGAAAGCATGATGACTTGTTCTATTGTGCTTTTTTAACGTTAGCTACTTGTTAAATTAATATCAATTCCTTTAGCAAAAGTGTGCGTGTGAAAGTGTGAAAAGTGTGCGTTCGCATTCAGATAGTCTGACATTTGTAATAAGGATAAAGGTGTAGAGATGTTTTTAGACCTTTTTTCTTCATAGATTCTAAGCAGTTATGACTGCTTAATGTTCAGGACGGTAATGATCATGACATTGGCATGCAAAGGCTCGCACATTGACCCCATCTCTTATGTAATAGACAGGGATTACATAAGGAGTGGCTATAAGCGAAAAGGGGGAAAAAATGATTTATTTGTAGTGTTCCCAGTAACAGTTAAAGTACATGTACCACAAGTTCACTGTAAACATTTTTCCTAGTGTTTGTGTACCTAGGCATGTCAGTTTCATCAGGGTTTCCAGGAGAAAACACACAAAAAGACAAAAGAGAAGAGAAATCTCATGCAATTTTCACCCATCTTCCTCTCTCACTTCCTGTGACTGTGCTATCTGAAGCTTCCAGAACCTCTGTATATTGTTCCAGGGTGGCTGTGTAATCATCAGGGACAAACAGCTGTGTATCCCAGATAAGTGTTGTGACACAATGTGACCTTCTCACAGGGTACATATCACTGTTTTTGTTTTTTGTATATCTCACCATAAAACCTCACATGAATAAAAAAAAAAGAGAGCAAAAGAAATTTTGAGGTCAGAAGAGGCCACATGTTCAGGGGAAGTAGTCTGATGTCTCGGGCACAATGGTAATCTCCAGCAGCAGCAGCAGTGGTAAGTAAAAAGTGGATGTAGGAGAGCTTGGCCAGTCAGTGATGGAGGTCATAAAGATTTCAGCAATCCCTCTGAAGGGACAAATGGAAGATTTTCTCAGCCAAACATATCCTGGGAGGCATAGGTCATGTAGAGGAAGCCGTCTGTGTCTCTGTGCTGAGAGTATACTTCCGCCATGCTGGCTGTCATGGAGCACATGTTTTTTCCTGAGATCAGCAGGTACAGAGCCTGGGATGCTTCCAGTGCTATCTTACTCCTGAGACAAAGACAGATTATGTGTCTATATTAGTATAATGACTATAATATTAATGATAATTGTAATTCCTGAGAGAAAAAATGCTCTTTTTGCATGACCTTTTACCTTGTGATTGAAAGACATAAATATTTATTGATGCCCATAAACTTTTATTACTCAATTTTTTTTAATAAGTCAGTTTTAATACGTTTGTCTATTTTAGTCTTAGTAAAAGAGGAAATTACTGTCTGTGGTAATTATACATCCACATTCTGCTTTTTCAGCAGTTTTGCATCCAGTATGCTAATAATGCTGTGGTGTGAAAATGGGACCTCACATAAGTGACTGAACATCAGCAGATAACAAATGATCAGTCAGCAGGTGTTATGCTGGTGTTATGTACTTGGAAATGCATGACACCAACTTTCAATATGTACACAGTTCATAAACTTTATACAACTGTTCAAGCACATGCGCTTTTATTATCTGCAAACACTAGTTTGAAGATCACTCACCTGAGCAGACACAGAAACTGACCAATTGTAAGCTCATGAGGGACCAAGAATTTTGTTTTGTCCAAAAGAGGAAGACGCTTCTCCCGGATGCAACGTTCGACGATGACCTTTGAACACAGAAGTTCGTCAGAATATGTATTGCTCAGATATTAGAATTAAATGATCATAATAGGGAAGCGTCTTACTGGTAACTTATTGGGGAACCTGGAGCGAATTGTGCAAACTTCATCTTTTCTTGTTGCTGCATTACAAGGAGAATTAACACATGCTTATTCAGTGCTTAATGTCAGAGGAAACAAGCAAAAACATGAAGGCCTTAATAGTCAAATCTGGTCATGGAGAAACCACTGCTTTGCAGAGTTTTGTATTTCTTCTGGTCAACAAACTTAATCAGATCATCTGATCTAGATCAATACTTTTGTGCACTGAAGCAGATGTGCTGTGAGCAGGGAAGACCTGAAAGGAAGCTGCACTGGAGTTCAGTGCCCATGATTTTGAGTGAAATAATAAAAGGATGTGAATCATATTCATTAATATATCTTTCACGAAGTTGTATATCTGATCTTCTCCACTAACATTCCACTCTTAGGAGCCTGAAATCTAACCATCAATCTCTCTTATCATTTACTTGTTCCTGGCTCTAAGAAAAAGGTGATAGAGCCTTCAAGTTGTTGGCATTCCCTAATTTCAAATCAAGGCTAAAGGCTGATTGGACTGTCTTTCCTTTCCTTTATTTTCTTATAATCTGCCAACTTTTCTTCTTTTTTTTCCTTCTTTTTAATACCTATACTGTTTCATTCATTAGTTTTAATTACTCATCTCTCAGTCTATTTATCCATCTTCAGAAACTTTGTTTATTTTTCTAGCTTTTGTGATTCTTAATATCCTTAAGTTATTATTACTTCCATACAGCACTTTGGTCAATGTAAAATGTTTTTCCGTGTGCTATATAAATAAATTCAACTTGACTTAATGCCTTATAGCACATTTTAGTTAATATCTTAGCTGTTCTAATGCACACAGGAAGGGCTGATAATCAGCTGTTAAGTTGAAGTGGGTGTGTTAGAGCAGGGGAAACAGTAAAATGTACAGGACATGGGGTATTCCAGGACTGGGGTTAGGAACCTGCTCTGCCATATTGCATAATACAGTTAATTATTATAAAGGACATTTTTTTTCTTAAGCTGTACCTTACCTAAGCACTTCCTTTGCTTGAAGGACATCACTTCCATGGACTTCTCGAAGGGTGCCATGTCTTGGTGGTGCAAAGGAGTAGTGATGAGGAGATGGAAGCAGTAAAGGCGCTCTGTGGCCCGGCCGGAGGCGCGATCAAACCCCGTCCAGCTCCGGGAGCAGGTCCGCTTTTATACAGCCCGAGAAGAGGAGGCGTCAAGCAGGAGGAGGCATCGGGCCTCTAGTGAAAGTCAATGTGCTAAATAGTTTAGGGCCTTTTGCAAGAGGAAACGTGACAAACGTGACTCTAATTTCTGATCCTGGACCAGCCTCTGTGAATCTGTTACATTCAACACACTAGATGTAAGCATCCCCCTAACGCATGGACACACACAGCTCAGCAAACTCCAGCTTGCTGGACCAAATGTGTACACCAAACACCGGCATAATCTAGGTGATCTTTTTAAAGTAGTGATCAAATTGCTCAGAACTATTTCAGTCCATTTCACTTTGGCGCGTGCATGTTTCCATAGAAACGGATAATTCCAGTAAGCAGGGAAGTGTGTGTGTGTGTGTGTGTGCATGCATGGTGGGGGTGGCTTGAACCCCCCCGAAATATGACAATTCCAGATGCTTTGGTTAACATGGTTAACATGCACACAGCACAGTTGATTATATAAGCCTACGTGTAAAATAGAAGTAAAAGTTTAACAAAGTCATAATTAGGAATCATCCATATTTAGCCTGCCCATACATCAAATAAATGCATCGTCTAGTTTGTTTTAATGATATATTATTAGCTATCACCTTGCATGGCGAAACGATTAACCAATAGGAATCATGCATTTTGTCTGTTTCTGTCTCTACACTCATCTAGCTGCACAATGAGCATGTTAGGGTTTAAAGCAGGAGCAGAAAGAAGATTTTAATAAAGCAATTGTCAAATGTTTGCTGTAATTATTTTCAGTGGAGCTACTATGAAGTGTTTTAAGTTAAGTGTTTTAAGTGTGAAGTGTTTTAGGTCAACGTTATTACTACGGATAGATTAATTCTTAATTGATTAAATAAGCCATTTAGAACGCCATCACGTGCATCCACCCAGATTGCATGAGATTTTCATTTAATTGTACAGATTACATTTCGTAAACTACAGTGGCTTAACTGGCCTCAACCGGTCAGTACAGGCCAGGATGAGTTTCATACACACCAGTTAAGAACAAACATTTTTCACATGTCAGTGCCAGAGTACAACGAGTAGCCTATGTTATTTACAGCTTTGACTGAATAATAACAGCTAATACAAAAAGAAATATAATAATGATGTACACATAAACATAAAATAAATGTATGTTGTGACACATTTAACAGGATAAAACTTGCACATTAATTTTCTGGAAGTCTTGGAGGTCCGTTAACATTAATACACAAAAAGTAATTGAATGCAAAGCTATTTTAAAGTCTCTGAATACAGTCATTTTATTCACTTTGAAAATAGGATGGGAAAAGATAACTAACTAACTTAAAAAATATCTATCTAAAACCATACAGTAGGCCTATAGGTCAAAATATATCAGAGTATTGACCAATGATAATGGACTATTTTGATCAAGCCTACTGTCCTTCTGTTTCTTTGTCCTTGGATATACACTATATGGCCAAAAGTTTGTGTAAAATTGATCATCAAACCCTGACGTGCGCCTTCCCCAAACTGTTTATGCACATTTATTTTACATTTGCCAAGAGTGGCTTATTACAACAACAGAGGGGATTACATCTGGAATGGTATGCACTATATTGCCAAAAGTTTTGGGACACCCCTCCAAATGATTGAATTAGGGTGTTGTTTTTCAGGGGCTGGACTTGGCCCCTTAATTCTAGTGACAGGAACTCTTAATGCTTCAGCATACCAGCATATCCAGCATATTGACTGGCCTGTGTAGAGTCCTGACCTCAGCCTGATAGAACACCTTTGGGATGAATTAAAGTGGACACTGAGAGCCAGACCAAAACTGGAATGTCTGCATTTGCATACACATGAATGTAATATGGAGTTTGCCCGCCCTTTGCAGCTATAACAGCTTCAACTCTTCTGGGAAGGCTTTCCACAAGGTTTAGGTGTGTGTTTATGGGAATTTTTGACCATTCCTTTAAAAGTGCATTTGTGAGGTCAGGCACTGGTGTAGGACAAGAAGGCCTGGCTCACTGTTCATGTCTTTATGGACCTTGCTTTGTGCACTAGTGTGCAGTCATGTTGGAACAGGAAGGGACCACCCACAAACAGTTCCCACAAATTACCCAAGATGTTTCGGTATGCTGAAGCCCAACCCCTGAAAAAACCACAATTGAATTCAATGATTTGGGTGTCCCAAAACCTTTGGCAATATAAGCACATATGATTGGTATGGTCAGGTGTCTACAAACATTTGGCCATATAGTGTACATCCATATCAGATGGCCTTCATATTATCTTGAGTGATACACTGTTAAATGGTCAGTGTGTTGAGAACATCCGTTTCCATGGCATTACCTCAAGGAGAACAGTGGTGAGAGTATTATAGTGGCAGAGCGCCATCTAGCGTTTAAAAATAGTTGCTGCTGTTTTCCATTCGCGCTGCAGATGCAGGAGACTCACGTTGCTAAGCACTGGTTGTTTGTTTCCTTAACTCTTTGTGTTAAGAAATTAAATAATTAAAAAAAAATAGCATTTAATGGTAATGAAATTCAAAAGTTACGCAATTTATCTTTTAGATCAGAACGCATTGTTAGATTCATCCTTTCCATTCGAAAAACTTCTCAAGCCAATCGGGGACGAACACTCACACCGTGACCCCGCCCACAATACTTGTGTCCCCGCCCCTCACCGTTTGCAGTGCCGTGCAATGCTTTACGCATAACTGAATCAACGGAATCGGCATCATGGACTGGAATGTGAATGGCGAGGAGGTAGGACTGCTCTGGATGGCTTATGTGTGATCTTGGACGATCATTCGGTTTTCCGTGTGAAGATAAAAAATCAGCAATGGTTTTCTTTCTTATAAGCGTGCATGAATGCGAAAGTTAGCACTTGAGTTAGCTGGAGAACGTCAGTGCATTTTCCCACGGTTCGGAAGGAAAATCGTCGCGGACTCGACACGGCGTTTTCAATTACAGGAGATATACGCGATGCTCCTGCTGTCGCACACTGTAACACTGTAGCACTGATGCCGCATTGACAGTCGACGGTGTACCGGCTACGCACACACACACACACACACACGGGCACACACACACACACAGAGGCAGGCGAATCGCACGCGCTTGTCGGTCAGCAGGCGGTATTCGCGCCTGTCCGGACCCTGACTACACGCACAGGATGTCGGGGCGCAGGAGCTGCGTGAATTCTCTGTGGTCGGGGAGCGAGCGGGTCCGCATCGGAGAGCGGCTCAAAGCCACGCTGGCCGGTATCGTGGAGCTGGATGTGCTCCGAGGGCGCCAGCTGGACCTGATCGAGTCGGTGCTGGAGGAGAGCGGGAACACCGCGGATGACCACTGTGACCAGCGGGCGAACCTCGACAGCGCCGCCGATGATGGTGCAGTAACCACCTTCAGTCAACAGGTCAGCGGGGACAGGGTTTAATTCCCACGGGAACCTTTATTTCTCACCTAATTCTTGGAATATCTATTTCGTACAATAAACACCTACACTGTGTCAGACGGTTTGGTGACAGTGACGTCAGCCAAGCAGGGTGCCACTATTTACAATTAAAGGTTGTACACACACACACACACACACATTCTCTACGTGCTATGGTTGAATAAGTGTATTCTGGGCTATTGAGCACAACACGTGTTGGTTTCAGAATGGTCTTACTGGGATTGTCTAGATTATTTACTTGGTCAGGTTTCTATTAAGACTTGGCACAGTATCGGTCCGGTGAGTTAAGGTTTTAGTGAGCTGATTAGACAAGGTGAGCATCTGTCCAAATATGAAAGGTTATTCGCTGGAGCCGTAGGCCTTTTCTAAGTCTGTGTGTGTGTCTGTGTGTGTGTGTGTGTGTGTCTGTGTCTGTGTGTGTGTAAGAAGAGAAGACTGGGGGAAGTGCTTGTTTGAAATGACACTGGGGTTAAGAATGGCCAGTGTCCAAGGAAGATACTGTGTAAATGAACAGATGTTAAGTAGCCACACACAGCACAATGAAGATATTCTCCTCTCTTCTGTGGTGTTTCTTCCTTGCAGCTCTCCACCTTCTGTATGCCACAACAAAAGCCAATAACGCAAGTTGTTATTACAGAAATTAGACATTGCGCACAAGTTTTCAGAAGAATGAGTAACCATGTGGCTGCAGTAGCTAATTTAAAAAGAACTCACTGTCCAGTAACTCAGATTGGTCAGATCAGACTGAGATACAGTAGAATAGTGGTGCAAAATGAACGATTAGTCATCAGCCAGGTTTGTTTGTTGCTTTTCTGCCAACACATCTGCCATTTTGCATAAGCAGAACACGCTCAAATTATTATGCCGCTTGCGTCATAGACATCACCTCTTCAGTGGTTGTTGAAGAGCGAGCGAGGAAATAGTGATGAATGAATGGATAGACGGATGATGGAGAGTAGTCCGCATGGCAGCACAAGGTTCCCGATGAGTTAACCTTCAGAGCTTGACACACTATGCTGTATCATTTAGTTATTTTTGACACAGGGACTGAGAATTTCTAATAGTGATTCAACACTGTCTCAACTGTTAACGATTAAAAGCTAGTCATCTTTAAAAACCCCAGATGGCAATAAATATGAAGTGTTTATATCTTCAAAAACTTCCCACCGTCGGTGGCACAGGAGAACAGCCGAGCGAGTCCTTAATGACTGTCTTGTGATTGAGTAGACTTATGACACTAATGTCTGCACACATCCAGTGACATTGATATGAGAGCTTGCAGTAAGTGCTCTATCATTAGGCAAGAGAGATCACACTAAAGAGCCTCCCACACCTCCACCATTTTCTCATTTTATGGCCATTTTGTGACCATTTTTGTCATTAATCTTGTATAATTCTCATTCTGTGTGTCTGACTACTCCTCTTGAATTGATGGGTAGCTGGAAGAAGGCCAGTCCTGTCTCTAAGACCCGTATTGGATTTCTCTAACCCTGGCACTGCTGCTCATCCCCCAACGTTCTTTCCTCGTGTAATCAGATCAACTGTAATTTCATACTTTGATAATGTACAGCACGTGCATTTCATATACACAGCAATGTCTGAACATTTCTGGTTAAATTGGATTAATTTGTGTTGGTCTGGGAGATTGTTTTTTCATAATTTTACATTTGGGCTGAACCTGGTAGGAATGCAGTGATGCGTTTGTACGGGATGTTAACCCTTCTGTCCGTCCAGGTCAAAATGGCCTTGACAAGACAAAATAGATGCTGCTAGTCAACGTGGAAAAGTTGTTTACTTAATTTTCCTATTAGTGGAATTATATGGAATAGCAAAAGAATTTTGTATTATAGATAATTACAGGAAAAAAGGTGAAAATATTTTTTTTTATCAGTACTGTTTGGATTGTCAACATTGCACATAATGGTGGTAATATGAACTGGGTGTTTAAAAATGAATTCTACATTTGTACTGCTGCTAAATCAGGGACCGTGCAACAAGCTTCGATAAACACCCACTCTCTAAAAGAGAGTTAAATCGAGAACCGTAATGGTTCTTTAGTTGTCCCTTGGTTGTCTACATGAAATGATTCCAAACTAAAACCCTTCTAAGAAGCTAAGAAGCCTTAAATATACACGAAGAACCACTTGAGCAATCAACAAACAGTGAAGTGTACACAACATAAGGGATGAGTACGTAAGTTTTCATTATAAGACGGCATTTAAAAAAAGATTTTGTATAGGCCAATACAAGTGATATATCGATATCATGCACAATGATGATTGCAGCATTCTTACATAACATCAATCTGCTGAGGAAAAAATATTCCTGTATCTGAGATAGAGATAAGTATTGCTGCTGAATCGGTTGTGTGGGCGAAGTGAGAGAAAAAGAGAGAGAGAGAGAAGCTCAGCAGTACACAGCACTGAAGAGGGGGTGGTAGTCACATCCAGGATTGTTTTTTTTGTGTGTGTGTGTGTGTGTGTGTGTGTGCACGCGCATGTGTGTGCTAGGGGTTTAAAATGCCTCCTTCATGCTGTTTCTCTCACTAGGCAACCCAGCCCCCGCTCACTTCGTTTTACTTTCTCTCTCTCTCTCTCGCTTTCCCACTGACTCATGCTCTCTTTCCTTGTTATCAATCTCCATCCGTCCCCTCTTGCTGAGTCTTAGACCTTCGTCTGTCCTCTGCTCTCCATGTCTCACTCCCTCTCTACATCTGACGCTGTCTTTCGTTTGTGTTTGTCTGACGTACATTTCTAAACTGGGAGATAAAGAATTGTGGGTAAACTGCTAGAGCGGAGATAAGCCCGGTCAAAGTTTCTTTATAAAAATCCCTCAGCCCCCTCATCCTCTTTCCCTAGTTCTTTGTTTCGTCATCTGTCGCTCTCTCCATTCTTTCCTTATGAACTCTCCCATCCCCCGGGGGTTTGGTTCTTCAACACTATTATGAGTCACCTGCATTGTGTGTTAAACTGAGAACAGTGAAGCAGGGGACTGATCAGACGTAACAGGAATCTCACAATGGTCAATTGTGTAAGAGGATATTTAAAGATATTTAAAGGTCCTTTGTGGAGCATGAAATTACTGGATGTGTGAGTGGCTCAGTTACCGGACTCCATAAATACCATGGATTTCAGAACTTATTTTAAGATGAACTTTGACACATTCAGTGACGTTCAAAGCAATGACCTCTCACATGTTTGGCTTTACCAGTACCGGGGTATTGTGAAGAATACGAGGTATTATTATGAGCTGAAAAGCTGCATTGTCTCTGAACATTTTTCATGCCTGTGTGAAGTAAATGGCTTGCTGCTGAAGTACTATTTTGGAATTTTGTAAACATAAACATCTCTGTTGTTCTTGCCCTGTAATTACCACCCGTAGCCTGTTTTAACATGTGTTCCCTGTGCCATTTGCTTTCTTTCTCTGCTCAGACTCCCTCTCCAGCAGACTCTGTAGTGCCAGGCGTCAGGGCCGCAGAGGGCATAAGCTCCCGCTGGTCCACTCTCTCATGGGACATCCCATCAGACCTTCTCTCTCCTCCCACTCCAGAATCCACTGGCACCATTTCACTCGACTGCGACTCCAGACCCAGCTCAGGTACAGCTGTTAATTCCCAATATCAAAAAGACTTCAAACACATGAAGCACATTTGTTTGCCCCTGCAGATATACCTACTGGAAAGAAGGTTTTCATAATGTCCTTTGAAAATTAACACCTGTACCTGCATAGACTCTAAAGGATCTTTGTACTTACGTAGAGGGGGGTGTCCTTCAAAGCCCACTCCTTTCTTTGAGAGGGTTTATTGCTAGACTTTGTTCCACTCTGCAGCATGTTTTCACAGCTTGCTTTTTAACTTGAATTTCTGATACCAGTAGAAAATCAGTGTTTTAAACCTGAAGAAATATTGTGCCTGAATGATTGCATTGAACCGCCATTGTTTTCAGAATGAATATTAACCTGTTTCTTGAACTTAAATGAATTTTATATGAAAGAGTAATATAATACCTGACAGGTGCATGCTGAATGGCTGCTTGACATTGCGCAAAAAGTAATATTCAGTGTTTACTTTCCACGTCAGCCTCATGCTCAATTTTTTTCATGTGTTTAAGAGCTCTGTGCAGCCTTTGGCAAACATTAACCCTGCCCTTTTTGCTTAATCCTTAATTTATATACTCTGTCACCCATGAATCTACTCTTTTGTTGTGCAACCCTTCCCCATACTTTCTACTCTTTTTCCACAGGTTTTTACTCAGTCAGTGGGAGCTCACTGTCAGATTCATGTTACTCAGTGGCTAGTGAGGCAGCCCCTGGAGGTCCACTTAAAATGGGGGGACCATGCAGGCCTCACTCGCTGGACCACAGTACCACCCAATGGAGGGAAGATGAATCACAGAATGGACATAACTCAAGAGGGATGGCCCAAAAAGGAGACAGGAGGCCTGCCTCTACAGGTAGAGAATTAGACAACCGTGAGACAAGAATTATCAACGACGTTTATCATGTCGACTTGTGTGGTGATTGATGTATAACATGATCTTATTGACACTCTATCAACAGGTGAACTAGAGATTGATGGGCTCATGTTTCTGACTGGACTCTGCTCTAGTCTAGGGGCAGCACAAAAAGGTTGTGTGTTGTCAACCTCCACCACTTATCCACAGCTGCAACTAGACCCCAAATATTGCTCTGACCTAGTCTCACGGAAGACAAAAGAGGTGTACCCTTATCCTAGCCCACTCCATGCAGTGGCCTTGCAGAGTCCCCTGTTTACTTCCTGCCAGAATCCTTCCCCCACAGAGCGCTCTCCCAGCCCAGAGGGGGACCAGCTTGTGGATCCAGAGCCTGAACAGCCCCCTGTGAGGACCCAACCTCCACCTTCTCCATCTCTCACACAGCTGGAGCAATACATAACCAGATTAGCGCATCAGTACCACAGCAGGCTGACTGCTGAGACTTCCATTCGAGCATCTCAAAAGGCCTCTGCAGGTTTATCATATGAAGGAGTCCATCCAAAGAGTGCGTCCTCCTCCAGCTTGACCAGCTTGACCCCATGTAAGTCATTTCTTGGCAATTCTGCTAGAGTTAGTCTGAGCAGCATTGGTAAGAAAGCTAGCAGGAACTCAATCAACCTTGGAAACCTGCCATCTGTCACCGGGGAGGATTTCAACATTAGTTTTCACCTGAACTTAAATTTGAACCTTAATCCTAGTTCGAATAAAACGCTGAATATTGATGCTAAAAACATAAATGAACAGGCATCAGGATCATGTGGGCATCTAAGTGGCAACTTCATCACTCCAACCGCCTCCCCTGCTTCATCTTCAACTACAGTCACCAGCACTCCAAACTGGAGGAGCAGACCTCGTATATCCACTTGCCCATCTACAATTAGTAATCGTGGATCATTGGAGATCACTGGAAAGACCTTTGGTTCACTTAACTTTTCCAAGTCTCTGGACTGGAGTGGGGCTCCACGAGAGGAGGCAGAAGGCTGCCCCCCTTCAAAAGCCCCAGAAAGTCCTGCTAAACTTAGTGAGGATTCAGTGGTGGTGTGTGAGATCTCTCGTGTGTCTGGGTTGCCCAGGTCGGTGGTAGTAGGGCTTATGGAGGAAGGGGTGGAGCTGGATGCAGAGTGCTTCCGGAATGAAAGAGAGAGGGGCGAAGGGTCAGCTTCTCCATGTAATGCTCCAACTCCTCCTTCCTCTCGGAGCTCCCTTCCTACTGCTTATGAAGATCGATCTGGGTTTTATTCAAATTCATCCTCAAACATCTGGGCAGGTAGTGCTGCCATCGAACCTGACTATATGTCCCAGCAGCATCGCCTACAGATTACCCATTCAGATTGCCATTTGATACATACGACACAGTCAAACAGCCCTCGCTCTGATCATTCTGGTCCCACTGCATCCCACACCTCCCCCATCTTGCCTTTACCCCATACTTATTCAGATTCTGCTTCCTCTCCTGGCTCCTCGTCCCGTTCGAGAGTGCATTCTCCTCCTCGACTGCTCTCAAATTCACCATTTACACCTGCTCAGCTGTCCGTGTTCCGGCGGGACTCACCGTCCCAGTGCTCTCTTCCGCACATCCACCCCTGTGGTTCTCCACTGGAAGGCCCCATCAGGCCTCGTGGTGGTTCTCTTAGGCAAGATGCTGGAGCTGCTACTGGGTGGAGGGCTCAGGAGAGAGGCTGGAGGAGGAGTGGTGATGGAGAAGGGCTCTATCAGGGCAAACATGCCTCCAGAGAGCTGGTGCGAGCATCAACAGTCAGCAGTTACTCAGGAAGAGACTACAGCAGCTGCTGGGAGGAAGAAGCAGGTTCGCGGACTCCAAAGAAAGCCACCAAGCTGTGGAAAGGTTTTGAATCAAGACTCTGGGGGAGGGAGGAAGAGTTGGAAAGGGAGGAGAGGGTTGGAGACTTTGGATGGAGGCATGCTTCTTTAAAAGAAACTTCTTCAAGCAGGGTACATGAAAGAAAAGAGAATAATCTCTCTAGAAAGAAAGGGACAAATTGGGACGGACATAGTTCCAGTTTGCGGCTGTCCAGGAGAGCATTGTTTCGGAGCGAATCTCAGGGATTTCTGTCATCCCGTTCCCAAAAACGGGATGTCCGTCTCCAGAACAACCACTGGTGCTCCTCCTTGGAGATCGGTCGGGAAGGACGAGGCGCAGAACGTGGCCGAAATCTAGTCAGGATAGAGGACAAACAT
This sequence comes from Hemibagrus wyckioides, assembly GCF_019097595.1. Classification (NCBI taxonomy): domain Eukaryota; kingdom Metazoa; phylum Chordata; class Actinopteri; order Siluriformes; family Bagridae; genus Hemibagrus; species Hemibagrus wyckioides. The sequence goes on from NC_080717.1 coordinate 21,495,186, forward strand.
CACTCATCCACTGCCAGTCTTTTCCATCTCTCTCGTTCACAAAGCCTGGAAGGAAGCACTCATTCAGTCTCACCCCTGTCTTCCCCATCCCTTTCTCCCTCTCCACCTCCGTCAGCCCCTCTAACCCGTTCCCGATCATTTCGTGACCTTGGGAGGAAAATTTTCGGCTCGATGAGGTCCCTCAGTTTCAATAAGAACCAGAAATCAAAAAAGAAAGACTAGAAAAAGCTGGCAGAAATCAGCTTTTGACAGGACCTTATTTCCAACGTGGCAGGATAGTTAACAGACAATCATCACTGATTGTGTCATATATTGTCAACCCATGTAAATGTTTGCCATGCTGTAAGTCATGGACCTTAGTTCTTCACAGGAACGTCAGAAGGAAAACCTAAGATTGGTCAGCACTTAAGGGGCAAACAAAAAAAAAAAAGATAACATATAACTCATCGATTTAATGTGCTGTGTTTAACTATAAATGTGTGAAATGTGTAGAAATGCAGCAGTTGCTTATTTTTGCATATAACTAAATACAAAAACATGATTCTATGTACTGTAGAATGAGACATTCAGCACAGTTATAAAGGCCAGAGCCAGGATTAATGTGTGTAAGAAAAAAACAGTTTGAGCACCAGTACTGCCAAGTTACACAACTTCTTATAATGTGGGAGTGTATGTTAAATAGCTCTTTTTTCCCCCTCCAAGTATCTGCGCCTCTGCATGCAACTCTATGCTGTGTCTCTGTGCATCATTATACCCAAGGTGCACCAGTGTACTCGAGTGTTGTTTAGAATACTATATACTTTGCACTATAGGGTTTAGTGCGTTTACTGTTGAAACACAGACTAAAAAGTACAGTATGTTGTATAATATAAAGTGTGCTCAGGACTTTAAAATAAATAAGATTTCAGTGTTGAATAATGACTCAGTATTAATAAAGACCTAAAACATGACCCTTATTGTTTTGAATGTGAGTATTATACATCCATCCATCGTCTATACCCTCTTTATTCCTAATTAGGGTCACGGGGTACTGCTGGAGCCTATCTCAGTGCACACTGGATGAAAGGCAGGGGTACACCCTGGACAGGTCGCCAGTCCGTCGCAGGGCCACATATATAGACAGACAGCCAGCCACACACACTCACACTCACTCCTATGGGCAATTTAGAATTACCAATCAACCTAATGTACGTTTTTGGACTGTGGGAGGAAACTGGAGTAAACCCACGCAGGCACAGGAAGAACTCCACACAGAAACGCCCCTGCCTGTTTCAACACGGGATTCGAACCCAGGACCTTCTTGCTGTGAGTGCTAAGACTATTATACAGCGTATGCTTAATGAAATGACTCACCATGGCACAACAATTGGAACCTTGCCATCTGCAGCCTTGCTGAGATTTATTTAGATCCCAATATTATTCCAAGATGAAGTTTAAATTAAAAAGGAAAATCAAAAGAAATGTATTATATAACAGTGCTGAACGATGACAAGCTTTCATGTGATCGTATAAACATTTAAACAGAGGAAACTGAAACCCGAACCGCAGTTAACTGTTATCTGATTGAGCCACAGTTAATGGACTTATAAGGCTTTTAATTTTCACTGCCCAGTCATAACACTCTGGCCATATTCTAATACAGTCTTGGCAAGATATCAGTACTCTCATTAAAACCCTTACTGGGGTTGCATATTCCATGCCCTGGGCAACATGTATCCCACATTTTGGTAAGCCATCCTCTTTTCAGTTTCGTTCTGCATCTTTTCAGCTAGTGCAAATCTTCAGAGCTTCTCACGCTTGGCTTGGATTTTCCTCTGCAGTTTCCTCTTCATCTGCCTGTTTCTGTTTACTGAACATGCCTTTGTAGAGAGCTTTCTCCTTTTCATAGTCTTTACTGAGCCTCTCTTCCACTCGCTGGAGCTGTTTCTTCACATTGGCATCTAAAAAAAAATATACAACCAATACTTATATTATGCACTAAAGTGTCCTTTTTTAACCCTCTTACTGGTGCTGTGACTTACAAAACGAAATGACGTAGATCATAGTTTTCTGTGTAATTATTTTAGAATGAGTGTAAATGTAAATGGTAGCATTTTATCAAGTCACACAAAAACATACAACTTAGTTATAACATTAGACAACAACCCAAAACTATTTAATTAAATTATGCTATTTAAGAATTAACTAATTATATTTTCCAGGTTTTTGACAAAGCCATGAGCAGGCCTCATCTCAGCAAAACACGAAAGAGACCAAAGCTAAACTAGACCATTAAAACAGCAGTGCTACTTTAGAGAAAAGTAAAGACAAAAATGGGTATATAAGCTCAAATCTATTAAGCAACTCCATGCCAAGCATCACCAAGGTCAGAATTTGATAAACTTGCAGAAACACATCGGTATGGACAGATGGATGATAGTGGTTGGAGTATGGCAGTAATGGTGGAGGAATGTCCATGATTTTATGATGCTCACTTGTGTGTGTATGTGTATTTAAAGTTAAAACGATGCATTAGTATGTGTACTGTGTAGGACGTTGGTACAGATTTCACTTCACTGATTCACGTTAAATGTCTGATGCCTTTCATATAATAAAAATCTTAACATACATTAATAAAGAACATGCAAATACCACTTGTTAACTGGATTTTGAAGTACGAATGAACCCACTTTGGTGTTGTGTCTGGTTGTTTACTAAATTACTAATTACACTCAGTCAAGTGATCAGAGTTGCACCAACTGTACAGTATCTTTCATCCAAAGGTTATTTATGTGGCCTTTAAAGGTACAAGTAATTTTTTTTTTTTACCATTTGGTTTCCCTCTGCTGGCCTGGAGGAGGTATTGTCGAGCAGTTTGAGCATCTCCCAGCTCCAGGGTGGCTACTCCAGCTCTGTACAAGGCTTTAATATCTCCAGCCCTCCACTTCAGTACCTTTAAACTGTACTCCTGCACACGGGCATAGTCCACAACTTCACGCTGCAGTAAGCATGCTGCAGAGCACCAAAAAAAACATTAAATCAACTTTTAGAGCAGGATAAAAATGTCTGAAGGCTGACACTAATAATATGACAATCATCTGATTGTGCCAATTTTATAATTATTTTATTTTGACCAGGTAACATTTTATTCATCATGTAAATAGTATGAAATTAAATCTTTTAAGGTGAAAATGACAAGCAAAGACACCTGGATTTTAGGCAATACTCTGTTTAGGCTATACAGTGCGTGTGTGTGTGTCTAATATTCAGTCATTTTCTTTCGTGCTGCATGTTTACAAACATCAGCAGATGGGAAAAAGCTGCCTCAGAAGCATTAAAGAGCACAAATGTAATCCATCACTACACTATGCAAAATTCTGGGCAATCTGCAGTCATTGTTCTATAGTAACACCTACCTGCTAGGTTGTTATAGCAGTCAATCTGTGTGCTCCTGAACAATTCCTCTTGCTCTGGTGTGAGGGTGGGAGACTGGGGTCTAAAGGCCTTAAGACTAGACGTCACTTCTGAGTCCAGACCACGAAGCACAAGCAAGGCACGGTGATAACGTCCTATGGCACTGCGGATATTCTTTTCCCGGTAAAATGCATTACCCTCCGTTTTTAAGCGCACGGCTTCAGACAGCTGGAAGTCCACCCGCGAGTCTGAGCCTCCGGTAGCACCCATGCATGATGCAGAGCAGCTCTCTCCCTCTGAGGCTCCATCATCAACTGCATCAGTTTCCTGCCAAGCACAAGTGTCAGCCATGCAATATACACTTACATAGATGATGCATAAAAAGTTTTACTATGTGGAAAAAAAAAAATCTCGGAATAACGGTGTGCCCTGTTCAATACTTTAAATAAATAAAAAAAATAAAATAAAAAAAAATGACCCCAATGTTTGTTGTTTCCAAAACCTTTACACTATATTGCCAAATGTTTTGGGGACCCCCCTCCAAATCACTGAATTCAGGTGTTGTTTTTCAGGGGTTAGGCTTGGTCCCTTAGTTCCAGTGAAAGGAACTCTTAATGCTTCAACATACCAGTGGGCCATACTAAATGGACTCCATATTAAATTCATATGCATGTAAAGGCAGACGCCCCAAAACTTTTGCCAATATAGTGCATATTGATGATACATATAAAAATTCCACCAAATTTTACTATAATGGAAAAAAAAAAAAATCTCAGAATAACTCTGTGCCCTTTTCAATGCTTAAAAATTAATTAAATAAATAAAATTTAACCTCAATGTTTGTTGTTTCCAAATCGTATATGTTGAATTTCTTATTAAGTGACCACTGCTAACCAATGAGAAGTGGGAAAAGAAGCTCTTGCTGTTGTGTTGTATAGGATCTAACAATAACATCTGAATGTTAATGTCCATTATGATCTTTAAGATATTTTGTCTTCCTAATACACACCAACTGCACTAGAAACCCACCCTGTGACATCACTGGGGCAGAAAACTGTCAACTCCTTACAAGTATAACAAGAATACAGGACCAACTAATGATTTTGCACCTGAATCTCTAAAAAATATAAACACGTGGAAGATGTTCATGTGTGAAGTTTCCCATTATCCAGCTCATATTAGTTTGAATCAGAATCTTTGAGTGTTAGTTGCCATAAAACAGCTATAAAATCCCTACAGCAATGCCATTCTGTATCGATTGTGTTTTTCTTTTTGCATCAATGAACAAATCGAATTATTCCTGAAACATGAAAATCTGTCCTGTAGAGAATTAGTTGGAGCCAGGTATTATTGTGCTGGAATAAACTGACCAGAGCCCACACAGTGCACTCTGTAGTGTAGTGAAGTGGACGTGCTTTCAGCTATTTAACACTCAAACTTTTTTTTTTAATAAAGGGATCTTGAGTACACGAGGTTCTAGAAATGATCTTAGCCCATGTTTATACTATTTCTTCAGCACATCCCATAATATTAACATTGCAGCGGTATCCATGCTAATGTGTTTTGAATGAGAGGCATGCGTTCATGCTAGCCACCGCCCCCTGACCTAAACCACAAAACGCCGAGAAATTACTGCCTTTTAAAAGTTTACCTTATTGTCCATTAGTGTAAGGCTACAGTTGGTTAAATAATGCACTTCCTATGACAGATCCGGTTTAAGAAATCAAAAGTGATTAAAAGCGCTAGAAATTTCGTCGTTCTTCGTTTATAGTGTGCAGCTGTCTGCTAAGCTCGGACACTTACCGCACCCTAGCGTCCATAAATAATATTACCAAGAGCTCGGATAATGGAAATAAATACAAAAAATCTCTGCCTGCAATCGGTGGAAGACAAAGAAAATGGCCTTCGGGTTTAAATTTCCATCTCGTCAATTTGGGATGGTCTTCTTAATTCCTTTTCCCTTATTTACGTTGCACAAATGGTTGAAGTTCGGTATAGTAGAGCTGTATCAATAGGCATGTCAGTTCAATGCAATTGAATTGTGTAGAACTTTTAACAAAGGACATTGTCTCAAAGCTGCTGTACAGATGTATAGGAACATAGAAAATGTTTTAACAAAGTTTAAAGTTACTATTTTATCCCTAATGAGCGAGCCTGAGGCGACGGTGGTGTGGAAAAAAACAACAACCCTGAGATGATATGAGGAAGAACCAGACCTCATCCTCATTTTGGGTGACACTGGACTGTAAATAATGTAACATGGTAATGTAAATAATGTAGCATTTAACTGTAAAAATAACTTTAATAAACTTTAGACAAATTTAGTCCATGTGTTTTTCCACTTCTCCCAGCAAACATGCTGAGGCATGACTTTTTGACATCATAACCCACCATCGTAAGACACCACCAACGGTGCATAATTGGCTAAAAAGGTTTCGTTTTTGAGATACATAAGTTAAGCCATGTTTATTATGCTACTATGTATTTCACCCTTTCATAAAATACACCGATCAGGCATAACATTATGAGCACTGACAGGTGACGTGAATAATACTGATGATCTCCTCATGGCACCTGTTACTGGGTGGGATATATTAGGCAGCAGGTGAACATTTTGTCCTCAAAGTTGATGTGTTGCTTGATGTGGGCAAGCATAAGGATTTGAGCGAGTTTGACAAGGGCCGAATTGTGATGGCTAGACGATTGGATCCAAAACTGCAGCTCTTGTGGGGTGTTCCTGGTCTGCAGTGGTCAGTATCTATCAAGAGTGGTCCAAGGAAGAAACAGTGGTGAACCGGAGACAGGGTCATGGGCGGCCAAAGGCTCATTTTTGCACATGGGGAGTGAACGCTGGCCCATGTGACCCGATCCAACAGACGAGCTACTGTTGCTCAGGTTAATACTGGTTCTGATAGAAAGGTGTCAGAGTCAAAGGTCACAGTGCATGTCGGGTCAGGGCTGTTTTGCAGCAAAAGGGGGACCAACACAATATTAGGCAGGTGATCATAATGTTATGCCTGGACATTCATTCAGCTTCAGTCTTTTTTTTTCTGGTCAGTATCATGTTGGATCAGGAATCTATACCAGGAACACAGGGTGCAAGGCAGGAAAGCACCAGGTGGAAACAGCAATCTCCTGATGTGGGACCATTGTAGAGGACCATGCACATAATCATTCACCATTAAGCAATTTATCATAACCAATCCATGCATCAGCATGTTTTGGGGTTGGGGCGGGGACATGTAGAGAACATACAATTGTCTTTTTTTAAAGTCTAGTGTCTTACTAAAATTCTCTAATCCCTTTTTATTAAGCCTGAATTATATCATATATACTCTATACAGTGTGACTTTTTGGTACTTTCCACTCCCTAATGCCAATTCGACCCCTGATTCTGACTCACTATTCAATACCTTAACACAACGACAATTACAGAAACTTACATCCACTGAGCACAGGAAGCACAGTACACCCCCTTCCCCAAACCCTTTACATGGTGACTACAATCACAATGATCTTGACTTGATTAATAACAATCCATCAACTCCTTCTAACATATCAGTTATTGTGCATTTTTTTTGGGTTGGGGGATAACTGCTAGAATTTTCCACACTTGCTGTTTGAACCCTCCTACACTGAATCGGATTGGAACGCACGAGTCATCAGTGATGACGTCACGAGGGCTGAATCGCAATCGACTCATTGCTCCCTAGATTAGTGCACTACGAGCGAGCGAATGACTCCTACACTCTAGGTCGTGGTGTTTGTGTGTGTAAGCACGTGAGTACGTAATTTGGGACCGAGCCATCGTGCCAAACAGATCGCCGATGGGGAGGAACCCCGACACAAATGCGTGCTGGACGCGAGATTTCTGGATAATGAGTGAAATTTCTACCGCTTTACAGCGATATATGCAAAGCGCGTGAGCGGTGTGTCCGGGTTTGTGCGCCATCGCGAGGTTTTTAGTAGGAGAGTGAAAGCATGGAGCTGGACCGGAGACTCTTGCTGGCGCACTGCGCTGCCCACGCCCTGTCCGTTATCGCAGGCCTGCTGGTGGTGGTACCGTTAGCGCTGAACGGCTCGGCGTTTAAAGGCCGCTGCGCGCTCTTCAGTCAGGGCTTCTGGCGCTCCGAGAACCAGAGCGCGAGCGGCGCGCAGCTGGACGCGGGGACGCACTTGGTGGTGCAGCAGTGGGGGCCGCCGGCCGCATGCCAGTTCGCCACGTTCGTTGGCGTGTTCACGGTGCTGTACGGAGCTACACAGAGCTGGAGGAGTTTATTTTACCTCCACCGCCGCCACGACGAGTGAGTCTATAAACAACAGCAACAGCATGGGATAGAGACTGCCATCAGAGGATATTCTGAATATATTAGAATATAGTTAGAATAGCCAGTGCGTAATAATAATAATAATAATAATAATAATAATAATAATAATAATAATAATAATTAGTTTGCGGTAGTAACATTATATAGGTCTATGTTATTAACAATTTATCATAATGATTGTTTAATGCTAAGATAACTAGAATATACTTTATTTTATATAATAATAATAATAATAATAATAATAATAATAAGTTTGCTGTAGCAACATTATGTAGTTCTATATTACTAACAATTTATTATAATGATTTTTAAATACTAAGATAACTAGAATATGCTTTCATTTATATAATAATAATAATAATAATAATAATAAATTAGTGGTAGCAACATTATGTAGGCCTATATTACTGAAAATTAATGATTGTTAAATATTATGATAACTAGAATATTCTTCAATTTCAATAATAATAATAATAATAATAATAATAATAATAATAAGTTTGCTGTAGCAACATTATGTAGTTCTATATCACTAACAATTTATTATAATGATTTTTAAATACTAAGATAACTAGAATATTCTTTCATTTATATAATAATAATAATAATAATAATAATAATAAGTTCGTGGTAGCAACATATAGGCCTATATTATTGAAAATGTATTGATAATTAATGATTGTTAAATATTATGATAACTAGAATAGACTTTAATTTCAATAATAATAATGATAATAATAATAATAATAATAATAATAATAATAATAATATAAAATGGGCTGATACCTGTTTTAAACTCATTCTTTATTAGCATATTTGTTAACTTCTTGTAATACATTTGCACTGCATAAAATTCTCCTAGTATTTTGGTGCATTTCTGTTTCCCCGAGGTAGAAACAAATGTACCACAATGGTCCTTGAGGTTCAGTTATGTAACGTTCATGGTTTCTCTAGGTTTTCTCCAGCAGCTAAAGGTACAGGTGGTATAATGTGTTAAACATTTAGAACATTAAAGGTACATGATGTTTAGCTGGATTGGTGTGATGTGCAGGTGCAGAAGCTACATTCGTGCTTGTATCTGTGTTGCAGCACCTTGTTCTCGGCCTTTCTCACGCTGCTGCTGAGTCTCTGTGTGCTCTTCCTTTCTGGAGGAGCAAGCGTGATTCTGACCCTCGGTCTTGTGTCCTGGTGCAACACTGTCACTGATAACAACACCCGACCATACAGGTGAGATCATCCAGATATTACAGGAAGCTGAGTCAGTGCCCTTGGATTTGCTTTTGATTCGGTGGGAAATTTTCCTTATGGTTTACATGCTTTAGGGAGTGTGATTTTTATAGCCTTTAAGTCTGTCTATTAGACTACTATGGCTGTGGTATTAATGGTAGATTTCCTTTTTACACATGAGATTCAAAAACAAATATTATTTAGTCTCTTATTTGGTGCTTAATTGTAATTCGTAATTAAACCCAACATAACACTCGCCATTAATATAGGATTAGGACTTTGCAATGTTATTTGAGCTGCACATTGAATCAACTAGTGTCTGATTCATGACCTGGTTCTCATTTCAGTTGTGCCGAGTCGCAATCTGTGCCTCTCTACTTGGATGTGGAAACCTCCTCGTTCTACTCAGAGCTGACCTGTGCACAGGTACAGCATGGCCGTACACTGTAACCCTCTACTGTTACAGAAAGGAGCAGAGCAATGCTTTTTTTTTTTACCTACCAAGAGTCCTTTTTTAGTTAAGTTGCTGACTGTGTAAATACTGTCTCACTCTTGTCTCTTTCTGCTCTGCAGATCTCTCTGTGGTGTGTAACAGCTCTGTGGTTGGTTCACTCCATTCTGTCCTTCTTGAGACTCTACCACTCTCACAGTCAGCAGATCAGCGGACCGTGTCTGTCCCGTGAGAAGGAGCTCCTGCTGGGCCAGTCTCATGTAGATTGTCCCCTGCCATGCCAACACCCCCATCCTCCGCAACCACCTGCCGTCTTCATTTAATCTCTTAACTATCCCACAAAATGTGCCCTTATGTTGTTCCACTAATCACAAGCTTTTTTCCCAGTGTTGGCTAGACTAGGGTTGTGGTAGTGGAAGCATAAAAAGATACAAGATTTCCGAAGAAGCCCCATCTTTTAGACGGCGCATTCTGTAACGCACTATAAATCTGTCCATGCATGTGTGTGAAAAACATAATGTGGAAACAGAAAAATCGAAAAAAACCAAGAATGAGAAATCTTGTTACAAATAAGCTATAAGTATTGTTTACACATTGTTGTATTAGTCACTATGAATTATCGTGTAATTGTGTTTGTAATAACCTTTAGTTGTGTTCCAACTATACATGTGATTGCACCAACACAAGTTTGACCACTAAACAGGGTTGTTAGTATTTAGTATTTTAGGTTAAATGTCATTTAATGACATGCAGTGAAATGTACAGTAAGATAAATGGTGCAAAAATCTTGCAATATGCAAGGAAATGTAATTTGACTTAAAGTGAATGGGAAGGAAGACTAGCATGTTGCATGTGCTCAGTTCAGACCCATGTTGCTTTACTGTAAACGTACAGTGCTATGCATGCGTCTCTTGCATGCAGCCGAGTGTACGGTCGTGTGCTGCTTAAACTCTTTCTCCTTGCCACATGAAGGTTTCTCGCATGATGCTGTGTGTGTAGATACAGCTCTGAAGAAACAACCACTGCAGAGGTGCCAACATTTATGATTCAGGCATAGCATTTATGATTTTTGGCGCTTATATGGCACCCGATTTAATTCCACACACTCTCTTGTTTCTTGGTGTATATCTGGGAAAAATAACATCAGCTTGTTATCAGTGTTGGCACTTCTGTTCTGTTAACCTTGCTTGGGTTCCTGGTTGTAATTCAGAATATGATATCAGTCAGGGAGGAGCAAAAAAAAGAGAAAGAATTCAGGGATGTGCACCATGCCCTTGACCTCTGACCTCCCTGAACTGAGCGGCTGTGGTGACACACACATAGCTGAGAAAGAAACTGGAGTTAAAGGGAGAGGAATGTATGTAAATATGATTACTGCTAATGCTTCATGCCTCTGTTTGTACCGCTGTTGTGTCTATAATTCATTTGATATGAACTTGTGAACAGTAAAAAATGTAAAATCCATTGCTAAGTTTGTTTTTTCTTTGTAAAGTAAATAAAGAAGGAAAGTAAATAAGACAAGAAGCTAAAAACAACAGGGTTGCAGACCCTTCAATATATTTTGTCTTTGTTATATTCTGTTATTAAAGTACCTGATTGTAAGTGTTAAAGCAAGTGCTAAAAAAAACCCCAAAAACAAATCAACAAAAAAAAATACAACATTAAGAAAATCTCACATTGTCAAATCACGCTTCTCTTAAAGGGAATGTTTTTGACGGCAGTAGAAATATCGATGCAAGTCTCAGTGTCAGTTACAGAGTTATAGGGAGTGCTACAACGCAACAGGCATTAAGAAGAATATAAAACAAACACGAAGAACATAGGAGATGTTATTAAAACTGAAAAAAGAAGTGAATGTAGAATAATTAGAAAGCCTTTGTGCATCTTGAAAGGTGCTCATAAGATCATTAACACTGATATTAGATGAAATTTCACAGGGGTTTCATATCTGAAAAACATGCAAAGACCCAGGTCGAAATGTTCGTAGAGAGTTTGCGTTAATGAGTCTACCTGTAACACGAGTCTGCATCCGTCTGCACGTCGGCCTTTGATACAAAATGTTTCTGAACAAAAGCCCTGTCATGAATTCCAGCTGTGTGAAGCTCACAACGTACAAATGTTGTTAATATTGTCAGACCAGTGTTAGGATTCATCCTAATATAACTCATTCAGAGTCTCTGGTGTTTTGGGTATCTTCAAGTAGTCTAATAGAACACATCGCCTATTTAAAAAATACGATTAAAAGTCGTTTCTTGGTGTTTTTAGAAAACATCGCTGCGCCACTCTTTCCATTAACTGTCTATAATTTTTCTCCCAAAACACGATGCACGTTAAAAATCTATTAAACGCTGTGTCTTGGTGTAAACATACTGTCAGAAAACACCAGGACCACCGATTACATTTATCTTCCATAATTAATCTTCCATTAATTTGAATTAGTATAAAGTGATAAAAAAAAATATGATTACCAGCTAAATTACAGCAGAATATTGTTTCGTTTGCAGCAAAATCTGTGTACCTCATCATACTAGAACTAGTGGGTACTGTAAAATCTAAATATACTGGCATATGTTATTCACTGTAATACAGATTAAAGGCTTGAAGGTTAAGGTGATGTAGTTAAATTGATGTCCTTATTGCTTTTATGCTACAGTATTATCCTTTCCAATCTCCAATGCGCCTGCTTTTATTTTACATGGCCATGGACAGCTGCTTAAAGAGAATAATTTGTCTTCTGCTTCCTTCCCTCTTTCTCTTTTGGCATCTCTCTCTCTGTTTGCTTTCTTCACAGTCCCTTGTTATAGGTCAGCACCTTGCAATCGGTTGCCATGGCAATTTCCGGCTCAAGGTGAGAAGTCTCAATCTGTGAAGTGCGAAAAAATGATTAGCAGGAAACAGGTTTCTGCCAAAAACACCTCTTACTCTTTGCGAAAAAAACTTGCCACAAAAGATGTGCAGAGATGAGGTGTGGATAATAATTCTTTACTACTCAAATTAATACAAGATGCACATAGTGTTACAAAGAGCTGAATCTTACTTGAGACATCTGTGGGAAGAGGCTGATGGCGAGAGGCAGAGAGAGACCGAACACTGCCAAGCACACTAAGCTGTGGACAGGCAGCATGAGCCGGCGATGGGCCTGCATCAGCGGCAGTCTGTGGGGAAGAGAAACAGGAGGCAAGTGTTCCATGAACATAAAAGCACAAAATTTGATTATAGTCAACTGAATATAGCAGGGGTGTCCAATCTTATCCACAAAGGAGCGGTGTGGCTGCAGGTTTTTATTCCAACCAAGCAGAAGCTACACTTGAGTCTCCTGAAAGCCAAGATCAGTTAATTAAACTGAGGTGGAATCAAGTGTAGCTTCTGCTTGACTGAAATGAAAACCTGGATCCACACCGCTCCTTTGTGGATAAGATTGGACATCCCCGGTATAGAGTGTAAATATGAATGCAGTTATTAATCTTGTTCTTTTTTTGTGCTCAGATTCCTTGTGAAAAATTGTGTACAGTTATAGGCAGAAGCAGCAAAACTGCAATAAGCAAGGAATAAAAAAAAACAACAACAGTGTGTGCTTTTTCTTGGTTACTGTTCTGGAAGATCTGCAAAACAAGTTATCACTTAAATTAAAGCAGCTATAAACAGTTTCCTCACCAGCCTCTGGTTTTGTTTTCTCTCATAAACTTAATAGTACAAAAAATAATAAACAAATTAAAAAATACAGCATATATTTTTCCAGAGACTTTCCTGTTGTAATGTTATATCTTTTCCAGTGACACTGGAGACTCCTTCAAAAAATGCAAAATAAATGTCATCTTATGGAAAGCTTCACTATAACCACAATTACACACATTAAAAAAATCACTTACGTGGATGGTAGAGAAACATTCATTCATTGTCTATACCCTCTATATTCCTAATTAGGGTCATGGGGATCTGCTGGAGCCTATCCCGGCGCACATTGGGCGAAAGGCAGGGGTACACCCTGGACAGGTCGCCTGTCCATCACAAGGCCACATATATAGACAGACAACCACACTATGGGCAATTTAGAATCACCGATCAACCTAATGAACATATTTTTGGACTGTGGGAGGAGTAAACCCATGCAGGCACGGGGAGAACATGCAAACTCCACACAGAAAGGCCCCTGCCTGTTCGAACCTGGGATTCAAACCTAGGACCTTCTTGCTGTGAGGCAACAGTGTTAACCACTAAGACACCGTCCTGCCCTGGTAGAGAAACAATAAGTAGTAAATTTCTTCATAAAAAAAAACTACAACAAGCTGCTGCTATATAAAATTATTCAACACCTGACAATGTGAACATTTAACAGAGCAGTGCTATAAAAAAAAAAGTGAATACTTCTCCACAAAGGCCATGATGATAGGTGGGAGAACAAATATAGGTAGTGGCAGGACCACTCGTGTAAACGCTGTCTCCATCAGTGCCTGTGGAAAAGAAAATAACCAGTTACTTCCAAATTCTTACATCGTTTTAGTAAAAATTAAGTGAAAAGTCTAGATATACAACAATGAAGGAAAGCAGAAATCGACTGAAATGAGATCTATGGAAAAAAAATCATCAGATTATCCTATAGATGTGTTCGTGACGAGGCTTGCGCCCGGAATTTTTCGCTCATTTACTCACATGTTTGGCTGCTATCCGTGAAGATCCCACCACATTCCCGTTGGAGTCTAGCACATCAATTCCCTCCGAGAGTTCGTTGTGTCTCATGAGAGCCACATTGCAGACATTTGCACTAGCTGCAAAAAGAGGTAATGGACATATTGGTGCTCCTCGGCAAACAAGAACTAACATTTGTCAGTGTCATACTGTAAAATGCTCCTGTTGTGCTGTTTAAGGTGTTTAGTGATAAATACCAACACTGACAAAATGATCTGAACGCAATCTGGTGTCTGCTATAACTTGTGTTGCAGCATGACAATGAAGTGGAGTTGAAAGTGGCCCAAATCTGCCTCTATATTTTTTACTAATATGACATAGTTTCATTAAGATTCATCAAGGCAGACAGATGAGGTGATAAGTGTGTGCCAGCGCTGGGTCTTTATTTATTTGCTATCAGGAAAGCACAGTACACACCTACAGCAGGGAAAGGAATGAATCTCTGTATGATGAGTCTGGTGGCTGGGTTAAATTTCCTGGATTTCTCTATAAGCACATTCAAGCCAACCTAAAACAAAAGTTCAGGAGTCAAAACTACTACAGAACAATTAAACAACACTCTTCACTGAATAAAAGTGAATAACCATTACAATATATGTTACATTTTTAATATAAGCATGTCAAACAAATATGAGATATGGATCAGCTGAAAGGCTGAAACTAGAAGGATTAAAGAAACAGACCGCAATTGAGACTGCACTGGTCACTGCTCCCAGGTAGCCCTGAATAAATCTGGATGTTGGTGTGGGCTGGGAAGAGGAAAAGAGTTTCAGTATCAGGTTAACATTCCTAAGTATCTAGAGACTATCCTGCACATTTCTAAACACACACACACACAGACACATACACACACACACACACACACACAAATATACACAGCCTGGCGTGCTGACAGTCTGGGGTCTGGGAGCAGATGTAGAACAGATGTCCTGCCTAAAGCAGCAACTAAAGCCCATTCACACGGAAGTGACACAACGCATCGCTTCAATGCAAGTCCATCTGCATGAACATTAAATATTATCGAGAAACTGACTTTAATAAAGTGAGTACCTTTGTAGCATTGCGGTTGGCGTAGTTCACACAAGCGTTATGGCTCTGGTTTAACCACTGTAGGGTAAACAGGACAATAGTTAGAGAGTTATTATTATTATATTCATATTCGTTATTACTGTATATTCAAAATGGGTCATTTATGTAGCTGTTCTTTAATCATGCATCATTTCATCAAACCACAGTGCTTTTGTGCTCTGAACTCAGAAGGTTGATCAATGTTTCGGCTATAGTTTTATATTAATTTGCTTGTTTTAAAAAGTGATAGTTTACATGGAGCTCATTCACTGGGACTTGTACGGCAGATGCTCCACTTAATCTAAGACTAAAAATCAACTACATCAACTGAAAAAGTGCTACCATTTACCATATAATCCTTAATAGGGTTTTTTTTTTGTAAGGAGACATTTATTTACATTTTATAGAAGGGGTCTCAATGGCAGAAAACAAAGTGCTTTCTATATAGAAGTCTTTCTATATATATTCCCAAATGAATGCTTCAGCCTAATAATGATTATATTATTCTTTTTGTTAATAGCAACACATTTTTTTTCTTCTTTCGATGGCTTTGTGCTTTCGGGTTTTCCAGTATCATGAAAAGATGCAGCTGCTATGACATGATACAAGAAACTGTTTCCTGGCCAGATTTTTATTTGGAACATAACAATTTTTTTTTGGCAGACTTTCCTGGTATATCGCAGTATCCGCAAACCTTATACGAGTCCGGCCAATCGGAATGCCCCATTTATTTAATCACGGTTGTGATTGGCTGCTGGCTATGCATGTAGTTGGGGAAAGGGAAGCAGAATTCTCCAGCATCCCAGTTCTTCGCGTGTCACTGTCCCGAGTGTTTGGTTTTGTTCTGTGTACGCTGTATTTTTACGCTTTTTCTGAAAGCCCTATTATATCGCCCAAACTCTCTGCACCTTCTAAGGCTTCTGGCAAGGAACATACACTACCAGTCAAAAGTTTGGACACACCTATTAATTCAGTGTTTTTTGTTTAGGGATTTATTTTCTACATCCTAGAACAATACTGGAGATTTCAAAACTATGAAATAACACACATGGACTTAAGTAATCCATATGTAATGACAACAAAAAACAGTCAGTTGTTATTTTAAGACACGAAGGTCAGGTGTTCTGGAATAGTTCTTGCAAGAACAGTATTGTCAAGTGCATTTGCAAAACCCATCAAGCACCATGATGAAACTGGCTCACATGAAGACCATCCCAGGAAAGCAAGACCAAAACTTACCTCTGCTGCAGAGGAGAAGTTCATTTAGAGTTACCAGCCTCAGAAATCACCAATTAACAGCACCTCAGATTAGAGCGGTTATGAAGGCTTTACAGAGCATCAGTAGCAGACATATCTCAATATCAACTGTTCAAACGAGATTATTGTGTATTTCGGCCGCCTTCAGCATTGTTTTACAATGTAGAAAGAAATAAACATCAGGAAAGACCATGGAATTAGAAGGTGTGTCCAAACTTTTGACTGGTAGCGTACATACATACAGTACTCAATATAAATGTGATATTTCTACAAATTTACCCAAAATTCATCTCGCTATATGTTTGCAAATGTTTTCTTTGTGTGTTAAGAGTGTGTGGGGGTCATTTACGGCTTAAACAACAACAAAAACGTTTGGGGGTGGCGTCTGTGTATCGCGGATTTTCGTTTATCGCAGGTGGTTTTGGAACATGACCACCGCGATACACGGAGGATTACTGTAGTAGTAGTAGTAGCGGAAGTGGTAGTAATAGTAGATGTAGTATTAGTAGATGTAGTAGAAGAAAGAAATATTAGTTGTAGTAGTAGTAGTAGATGTTGTAGTAGAAGTAGCAGTAGCAACAGTAGTAGTGGTAGTAGTTGTAGAAGTAGTAATAGTAGTAACAGATCTAGCAGTAGTACTTGTCGATGTAGTAATAATAATACTTTTTACCTGCCAGAACACAGTGGATGCCAGAGTCTGGTTTGGGAGGAGAAGGCCAACTACCTGCAAGATGCACATAGACATTATTGATCTTACGAACTCATTTCCATTTTACTACTTCCAATAAAACACCTAAACCTTCCATAACAATTTATAACTACAAGTATAATTAAATTAACTTTCAGCAAAATTGTACAGTCACTTACTATGGGTGTTCCAAACGGAACATAACCTAAGAAAGAAAAGAACATTTGGTAGAAAAGAAACAAAACGAATAGAGACACAAATGAAAAATGTTGATTCCCTGGCACTTTTAGACCCCCTCGGACTGTACATTTATCCGAACCAGTGCAATAAAAACAATAACCGCCTCTACACACAAACTCATTACAGTAATTTATACTTACTGCTATTGAGCTGTCTTTCTACCTTTATAACCCGCGTACACACGAACCACATCCCTGCAGCTACTTTGCTATGATGAGGACATTTATCTAGCTAGGAATTTATAGACCTCTTATCCTGACTGTAAAAGCTGTGAACATTCTGATGAAGATTTAAAGGGGATTTAAGAGCGACATTAGCTCCTTTTGCTTTAGGGTGCAATGTCTAATAGGAAAAACATGGATATTTATGCTATCAGCCTTTGTTTCAGCAGCGTCTATCAGCAGCCTACTTGAAATTCAAACTAGATGCTTTTAGCTTTAGCATGAATGCCTAGTGGTCATTAAGTTCCATTTAAATAAACACATTATAAAATAAACACAGTGTTTTATGTGTACCTATCCGAAATTGACGAATATATGTAAATTTGTTCACATGTGATATGTATGTGAATATATTTTCACATGAAGTTATATCTGAAATCTGATCATTTTAACCTTTATTTAATCATAATTCTGTCACAGGTTTGTTAAAACATTTTTGTTTTTTTATTTTCAGTAAGAAGTAATTTGCTGTCTGTTTAGTATAACAAATGTTTAAAAAATTTATTGTCTATTGAGTTGTTTCTTTTCTGGACAAAATGCCACATATTTTATGACAGCAAGTAATGTTCCTAGGTTTAATTAAATTTTGATTTTTGACATCAGCGGAAAATACCGACAGTCAATCAATATTTTCAATTTACAGTATATATTATACCTTAGCTTTAGCCAATAGCTATTTCATGCTGAGGGCCCATATTCCCCAGTTGCCTAGCAACAGTGCTCTCGCAACTTGCTATCAACTAGGCTACATCTAGCCTGGGAGTGAGATGACTGGAACAAATCATCACTGCCCTCATTGTAACC
Source organism: Hemibagrus wyckioides (assembly GCF_019097595.1). Classification (NCBI taxonomy): domain Eukaryota; kingdom Metazoa; phylum Chordata; class Actinopteri; order Siluriformes; family Bagridae; genus Hemibagrus; species Hemibagrus wyckioides. The sequence continues at coordinate 21,513,549 of NC_080717.1, forward strand.
TTATTTCTTTTTTGGTTAGGAGAACAGATATTAATGTTTTGGGTAGATGTATTATTTGTAAATGATAAGATGAATCTCGCAGTGTTGATTATAAGGTGATATTTCTATTTACAAGTCTTAAAAAGAATAGAAATTGCATTTTTTTCCAAATAACGCTATAAAGAAGCACCAATGTAACCACTGTAAGCATCAGTCCCTAATAATAATAATAATAATAATAATAATAATAATAATAATAATAATAATAATAATAATAATAATAATAATAATAATAATGTTGTACCTGACATGCGAAAAGGCATAAAGATCTTCTGTCCACTGTCAGGGTGAATAATAGCCTGCAGTGAAATAAATAAATCTCATGTAGAGCAGATTAGTGTGCAGAAATGTGATCAGATGAAGCTGAACATATTTCTGGATCAATATCACTTTTAACCCATCGCTTCCTCTACCAGATCTGTTTTGCCGACTGGAAAGCTCTTGTGCAGATGTGCATCACAATAAATAAGATCTTGCAAAGTACGACTTAAAATGTTGACCAGCTTTTTGTGGATGTTGTGTTATTTTATGTTCTTTCAACCATGACCCAGTTATCTAGCTATCTCTGCAAAGCATAAATACTGTTTGTTTGGGGTTAAATGGTCGATTGCAGCAAATTCAAAGCAGTATTGTTCAATTCATAAAGTTTTGTGGATGAATACTAATATCCATCAATCTAATATTAATCTATATTGTTTATAAATTTGTAACCAAAACAGGTTTTTATTGGACAGAATTTTCAAATGAACTAATAATAATGACACCAGATAACAGTGATTGGGTAAAAAGTAATATTGTCCCAGCTACAAAATGGTGTTGTTCCTGGGAAATCACAATAAATATCACTGAAATAAAATGAACAGTAAACTTATCGGATACATTCCTTTACCTGTTTCACCTTCTGAGCCTCCCAGAGCTGAACCACAAAAAAAAAAAAACACAGAGGAAAGGTCAAGTAAAGATGAAAAATGAAATTTTTAAATATAGTACTGTGAAAAGTCTGCAATTCTGTGAATCTGATATAATAATATAATAAAATTAAATGTTTTCAAGTATTAATATCTTTTTAAAAAAGCTGTAAAATTCCAGAAAACTTATTATTATTATTATTATTATTATTATTAATAATAATAATATTATTATCAAAAACAACAACAACAACAACAATAATAAAAAAATTTAATCAGAAACTATTTCATAATATGACCCATTACTTAATATTCTACTATGCCTTATGTAATTACATTAATTCTAGCCCTAAAAGTCAGAAGAGTTTAATAGTGGGTTCTGGTTGCCTCACTTGTTGATCTGTTGTTCCAGGAGGAAGAGTCCCATGTTTAAAATCATCCAGGAGAGCAACACATCGCTTTAAGTGAGCCTGGAAGAATGAATTGAAAAATGATTCTTGCTCCATTCTAAATTTGTATTCAATACATTTATGCTAAAAGGTCAAAAAGTTAAATCAATAAACAGCTTGAATCCCTGAGTAGAGCAAAGGAAGGACAGTAAAAATTGACAAAAAAAAAAAAAGAAACATAAAATGCTGTAATGAGAAGTCTCTATAAACTTTAATGGCCTCAGATACAAACAGATTACCGCCTAACCATCTTAAATGTATTATCAATATGTATAGAGAGTATAAGTGCTTTTTTACCTCCGATACAAAAAGAGTTCTGGGGTCGATGATGTCTACAAAGTGTCTGAACCTGCCGAGGAAGGAGCTCTGCGGGAAAACAACAACCAAATCAAGAGCTGCTGATTTGATTTGATGCCAAACCCTGCACAAAGACTAAGTGCATATAGCATTTAATGGTGCACTGTAGTGATTTCGATCTGCTTGTAAAAGCAGATTTATTTGATTCTTCTAGTACAACATAACAACAGCAACAATCACAAGGACAGTAATGAAAAACTGCTATAAAAGACAGTGGATAGCAACAACAGGAAGAAAGACAAAGCATCATAAATGTTGGGTACTAACTGGTGAGAAATAAGCGGACAGAGTATATATAAAAGAAGGAATAAGTAAAAAGCAAATAATGCTATATAAATGTAGAAATGGCTTGTGAACACCTCCATGAACGTGCAACACTACCCTCCTGTTTCTCAGAACTGTGTGCTCCTACAGCCTGTGGATCTAGCACTACTGTTCTAGGTTAAAGCTATACTGGAGTCTCTGCCAGTGGAGTGCACAGCGTGAAAGTCTCTTGAAGAACAATTCACTGGTTATTGTGGAGTGAGTTGGCCCCATACCTACTGGCTGGTGGGAATAAAGGAGGGAAAATAATAAACAGGATGGATGGAGGAGGGGTGAGGTGACTCATGGGTAATTGAAAAGGGGTGGTAAAGCTTGTGCTGCCTCTGCAGGTTCAACGCTTTTAATGTCTTAATTTAAAGTCAATTAATAGCATGCAAAAACAAAGTTTTTTAACATTAGGCATTATTTCACAAGAGATACTGTATAAAGCCAGGTCCATTAATATTTGGACAATGACTAAATAATTGACCCCGGGTCAAAATGAAATTTTATCTAAATTTGGACAAACTAACAATCATACAATAAATTGTCATTTTTAATATTTGGAAACAATTTCTTTGCAGTCGATGACTGACTGAAGTCTGGAAGCTATAGATAACACCAAACACTGGGTTTCCTCCCTGAACATGATCTGTCTTTCCTGTAGCCGCCTTCAGTTCTGCTTGTTCATGCAGCATTTTGACTTAAGCAAGTAAAATGCTCCTCCACTGGATTCAGGTCAGATGATTGAATTGGCCTTTACAGAACATTCCACCTCTTTGCCTTAAAAAACTCCAATATGTTTTGTTGAATTTGAGGCAATTTTGTGGTATATTTTGTATCATTAGCAGCTTCATACTATTCTCTTCCCATCATTCTGGTACAAGTTGGTCCTTGACTGAGATGTCACTAGGATGTTGTTCCAAAACTGTACAGACTTTAAGATGTATTTGGTAAACTCCAAGCTAGTCTTCTTGTTTTTTTACATTTAATATTTGTCTACACATTGTGGTAAACTCCCTTTGGTTGAAAATACTAATTTGATTGTTAATGAAGCAATTAACCCAGAGGGTATTCCTTTATCTGGTGTAGCTGGTGTAGCAACTGTTGTAAAGGGATTTTTCTTCACCTGGGAAGGAATTCTTCTGTCACAGTCAAGAAATTTTAGTAGGTGACTAGTGCAAATGTTTCAAATGCTGTTTAATGTGAAGCAAATTTGCATGAGGGACTACTTATGGCTCATGCTAGCCATATTGCTTTGTAATTGTTCTTGTGATCATTATTGAGGTTCCAACTGAAAAGTATTTTGATGCCAATTTTCTGATAAACAGTTAACAAAAATTAGCTAACTATCTAAAAAAAAACTAAATAGCTTAAAATCTATGTGAGGTAGAGCGAAAATGGTCCATACTGTAATTAGTCTTGGTTCAAGTGACAAAACAGAAAATTCTGCTTTACATCAGGTTGGTGTGACTTATCTTCCAGAGCAAATGAGAAGATGTATGTAATACTAACATAATAACTTGCGATATTTAACACACAACAGTACGCTTTAACCAAAGAAAAAAATAAAAAAATAGGAAAGAATAAATGACCCACTCCACCTGCCTTATTTTTTTAAATAAACTCTGTCTTATCTGTATTAAAAACACAAAGTAGCTGATGCTGCTGTGTGCTATCTTGCAGCCTCTAAAAGGGAGCTGTGATTGAAACGTCGACATACTGATGAAGATCCAAGCTGAAATGTTTGTGTAGCCTTCATACCGAATCACGGCTCGGAGTAAATGTGTGCGGTCTGGATTCTTCACTCTATATAAACATGTAGAAATCATTTAGTCAGCTCAGTGACCAGTGTTTGAGTCTTGAGTGTTAGTCAAGCTTGGTGACTGCTGCTATCGACTTGTTTCATGCCTACTGTTTTAGGGGCCCTGTGGCAGGACATGCCAAGGGTTTACTTGGCAAGCACACAGTGAGACACTACCAGTTTCAGTTTGCTGAATCTAAGCTATTTACCTCCCAGTGCACAAAAAAATAAAGACAATAAATGCAGAAAATACAGCTCTCAGCATATTATAGCTGTAAGATTTTCTTCTCTTTTTTTTGCAAGAAAACCGACCAAAAATATGCCAACCTCACTGCTTTCCCCACTAATGCTTTTCGTAGGCAATGTTTTTTCCTTTGGTATGTGTGCGGAAGTCTGTGGGAGAAGACACTTGTTAATAATGCATGTGCTTCTGCTCTCTGGAGAATACCCCTCACAGATCACAGAGATGCAGCTAGCTCCAGCTCTGCAAGAACAGAAAAAAACTCTACTGTATCCTTCAGCTGCCCTCAATCCATCTATAAACAGCAGCAAAGGAAACCAAGGGGCATGTATAGACAGGAATGTGTGCCATATTTAAAAACAGATCACTTTTTTAGAAACAATCTAAAATGCTATAAACACACAGAGCTGCTACCACACAACAAAACCATTACACTGCTCTCTCATTGCATAATGTGCATCCTGGATTTACTGGTAAGGAATAAAAAGGCATCCACCTTGAAATGTAATGCACTCAGCTGCATCTCATTACATTTACCCTGAATGCATTAATAGCCTTACATACTGGCTACTCCACTACATCCATTTATTTTAAAGAAGCCAGTGTTTGATTATGGTTTGGTATCCGTAACTGAAAGGCAATGAACCCTTTATATTTATCACTACACTGCATGGTACACATCCATGTGCTAGGGCTGAGCGTCTTCTGAAGGTCTGAAGACAGGAGTGGAATTATTATCTGTTTGTTTGCAAGGAATATAATGAGATGGGAGATGTTGCTTTCCAAAAATAACTCAATTAATAAGACAGCTTGTCCTGTTACAGAGGAGATACCTTTACAAAGCACTGAGACGTCAACCATCTCCTTACAGAAAACCATATGAACAATGTTCTCTATATTGGGTTAAATAAGAACATTTCTTTTTATTTCATTTATTACTAACTCTCATCATGCACCGAGTATGAGTGTGAATCAGCTGCATTTTAATAGAAACCTATGAATTGAATTACAGTCTAATGTTAGAGAAGATGAATCCACACATCCTGACCAGTCTGATTCAAGAATTAGCAGTGAGTTAGCTCCGTTTAACACGTACCAATCATTTATATATAGTCACACAGTAAAATGAAGCCTAATACCATACCACGGATTCCAAAGATACCTCAGAAAGACACAGTACTCTCATGCTTTACATTTTTTTTCCAAGTATGTTTATGGCTCTGTTTACGCCTTAAACAGAAATCATGTTTGAGGGTCACTTCTTAGAGGAAATCCTAGAGGGTATAGGGGCCAGTTGGCTGCAGTTCATTTCACAGAGATGATTCACAGAGAGCGGAAACCTGTAAAATTGCAAGCAGCTCACAGCTTTTAAATAAAATAAAATAAAATAAAAAGCTTAAAGGAAGCAATTCCTATGTATATAATAAAGAGTTTTGTTTGGATTTTTACGAAACAATAATTTATTTGATGTGTACATAATACTAATGCATTTTAGGTCTACAAAACTGTAATGTATCAGTAATACAAACGTATTTCATATCATTTCCGCCAAAATGATTACATTTTAAATTCCTTAGAATAAACCAGATATCTAACACACACAGGGACACATCCTGATCCTCACACTAAAGCTCATTATAGACCTCTCTTCCACAATTTAAAACCATAATGAAACAATACAATTAAATTTTAAAACATATTTTATTGGTTTTCTTTCCCATTGATCAATCAGCCAATAACTCCGATCTCAATAACAATTACAAGGTTTATACTTTCAGGTGGAAGCTACACATCTATAGCTAAGTTTCTAATCATGAGGAAGATTGCATTGTACTCCCAAAGCAATCCAAGGACAAAGGAGTATAAATTAAAAACAAAAGCTAGGGAAACAGATTTATTGCGCATTTCACCCTTTGCCCTGTTTTCAAAGACTCCAAAGTCTGCACTAGATAGGCTTCACTACTCCCAGTGCATCTGAGGAAACCTCGTCTAATCCAAGCACACCGGTTGTCATGTAGACTGCATATATGAATGGACGATAGTGAGAAAAGATCTGGACGCACATGTCGGACAGTCAGGCGCTATCTGCGTGTCCGTGTTAATGAGAGATGACCGTGGCGTTGCCATGGAGAATCCCCGGGTTTTAAATAGACACCCATTCATTTGACCGTAGCGAAGCTCCAATGATGAAAAAGACGGAAAAGCTGAAGACAAGCCGTTACTTTGCATTCTTCTCACTGATGTGACCCAGATTTTATAAAAACAGGATCAGGACCAGCAATTTCCCTTTTGTATGCAGATCATGCACGGGTACAAAACTGAAGCAGATAACGCAGAGTGAACATTAACCTGAACTTGTGGGAAGTGATCGCGCACCGCACTTGCAACTGGTGCGAGTTCATTTGTGTTTAGCTGAAAGAAAGAAAGAAAGAAAGAAAGAAAGAAAGAAAGAAAGAAAGAAAGAAACGACCGCACTTTCAAATAAGTAAACACAAAGTATGTTTTCTCTGCAAATGCAAGCCAAAAACACTACGGATCGACAAAAATTCCCTGCCGCGAATTCGCCAAATTGTGGCGAATTTTATTTATTATAGGAAAGCGCCAACTTTTTAATGAAATCCTGGTGCCGCGATGATGGTGATGATGATGATGATGATGATAGATAGATAGATAGATAGATAGATAGATAGATAGATAGATAGATAGATAGATAGATAGATAGATAGACAGAGACAAAGATGTTGTTGTTCATTGCCGCCCATCGAGGCTGACACACAAAGCTGTGCAGTTTGCTGTTAAAGATAACGGGAAACACTTTACGGACGCTGTGGTCCTACCTGATCATACCGCGGCTGTCCGAGCTGAAACGCAGGATAAACTGCAGCCTCGGTCATTCCTGCAGTCGAGAGTCAAGCGGTAAGTAAAGGAAACGCTCCGGAGACGGCTTTTTGAAGAAGAGTCAAGAAAGTAATGAAGCAATCAACCGCAAAGCAGCATGGGAGCTGTAGTCTCCTGTAGTCTCCCGAGCGCAGCCGAAGGGGCCAGGGTTTCTCCGAGGGCGCAGAGGGAGTGGCCGCGTGCCATAACGTTCCCACTGACCACCATACACCATCATGAGGTATTGGACCAAAATAATGGAGAGTTGGCTAAACTCCAAATAAGACAAGTGTGTTTTAATATCAGAAATCATTCCAAACAGAAAGTTAAGAAAATGCAATTATTCAAACAACCCTCGAAGAACCATTAGAACATGGGTCTTCTGTTTCTCAGTTTATATGATTCACATAATGGCTATCACACTGTGAGTTTTTTTTATTTATCATTTGGCTAATATACAGAATAATTGGCCTATTGTTTTACATTAGCTTGTTAGAAAAGTCGGGAAGTTTATTTAAAGTTTAATAAAATCAAGCAGAGAAATATTAGCGAAGATTAGCAAGACAGGAAAGCCTTCCCAGAAGGGTTGAAGCTGTAATAGCTGCAAAGGGCGGGCTGACTCCATACTACATTCTTGTGCATGTCAAGGCAGACATCCCAGTTTTAGAATGGCTCAGAGTCTCTGCTCTAATTCATCCCAAAGGTGTTCTATCAGGTTGAGGTCAGGACTCTGTGCAGGCCGGTCAAGTTCCTCCACACCAAACTCCCTCATCCATGTCTTTATGGACCGTGCTTTGTGCACTGGTGTGCAGTCATGATGGAACAGGAAGGTCATCCCCAAACTGTTTCCACAAAGTTGGAAGCAAGAAATTGTCCAAAATGTCTTTAAGAGTTCCTTTCACTGGAACTAAGGGGCCGAGCTCAACCCCTGAAAAACACTGGAATTCAATGATTTGGAGGGGTGTCCCAAAACTTTTAACAATATAGTGTACAGTGCTACATTACACAAAGATAGTGCAAGTAAATACAACATGCAGTTTTTAAATGGTGATTTCATTTATTAAGGGAAAAAAGCTGTCCAAACCTACCTGGCACTACGTGAAAATTATTTGCCCCCTATATCTAATAACTGGTTGTGCCATCCTTTGCAGCAACAACTGTAATCCAGCATTTGTGATAACTGACAATGAGTCTTTCACATCGCTGTGGAGGAATTTTGGCTCACTCTTCATTGCTGAATTGTTTTAATTCAGCCACATTGGAGGGTTTTCGAGCATGAATGGACTGTTTAAGGTCATGCCACAGCATCTGAATCGGATTTAAGTCCGGACTTTGACTTGGCCACTCCAAAATCTTAATTTGGTTTTTCTTGAGCCATTCAGAGGTGGACTTGCTGGTGTGTTTGGAATCATTGTCCTGCTGCATAACCCAAGTGCGCTTGAGCTTGAGGTCACAAACTGACGGCCGGACATTCTCCTTCAGGATTTTCTGATAGAGTGCAGAATTCATGGTTCTATCAATTATGTCAAGTCGTCCAGGTCCTGAAGCTGCAAAGCAGCCCCTGACCATCACACTACCACAACCATGTTTGACTGTTGGTATGCTGTTCCTTTCATTAAATGCTGTGTTGGTTTTTTGCCAGATGTAACGGGACACACACCAGTCTCATCAGTCCACAAAATATTTGCCCAGAAGTCTTGGGGATAATCAAGATATTTTTTGGCAAATGTGAGATGAGCCTTTGTGTTCTTTTTGGTCAGCAATGGCTTTTGCCTTGAAACTCCCATGGATGCCGTTTTTGCCCAGTCTCTTTCTTATTGTTGAATCATGAACACTGACCTTCAGTGAGGCAAGTGAGGCCTGCAATTCTTTAGATGTTGTTCTGGGTTCTTTTATGACCTCCTGGATGAGTTGTTGCTGCGCTCCTGGAGTAATTTTGGTAGGCCGACCGCTCGTGGGAAGGTTCACCACTGTTCCAAGTTTTCTCCACTTGTGGATGATAGCTCTGACCAGGGTTCACTGGAGTCCCAAAACCTTAGAAATGTCTTTATAACCCTTTACAGACTGATACATGTCAACTATTTTGGTTCTCATCTGTTTTTGAATTTCTTTAGATTGCAGCATGTTGCTCTTTAAGCATGCTTCACTTTGTCAGACAGGCTCTGTTTAAGTGATTCAACAGGTCTGGCAGTAATCAGGCCTGGGTGTGTCTAGTGAAATTTAACTCAGCTTTCTATAATAATGTGGTTAATCACAGTTCTTTCATGATTTAACAGGAGGGGGCAATTAATTTTTCACGTAGGGCCAGGTAGGTTCAGACAGTACAAAATACTGCATTTTGTATTTACTTGCATTATCTTTGTGTAATATTAAAATTTGTTTGATGATCTGAATCTTGTAAGTGTGACAAATATGCAAAAAATAAATAAAACAGGAAGGGGGCAAGAACCTTTTCACAGCACTGTTCATGATTCACATAATGGCTATAACACTGTGGAATGAAACCAGTTCAGGATGTGCTGTTTGAGTAATATAATCAGGGACAGGGTAGTGTATTGCAATCAGATGTGAATTTTCTCACCTTGCACAGGCTCCAGTCCAATCCCAGACTGAATAAATGAATGTAATACATTGGCTTGTTCTAATAAATTCATAAAGAATTCCTAGAAAAATATGAGACATAAACACCTTAAACCGATCAGGCATAACATTATTAGCAGTGAGAGGTGAAGTGAATAACACTGATTATCTCCTCATCATGGCACCTGTTAGTGGGTGGGATATATTAGGCAGCAAGTGAACATTTTGTCCTTATAGTTGATTTGTTAGAAGCAGGAAAAATGGGCAAGGGTAAGAATTTGAGCGAGTTTCACAAGGGACAAATTGTGATGGGTAGACGACTGGATCAGAGCATCTCCAAAACTGCAGCTCTTGTGAGGTGTTCCCGGAGTGCAGTGGTCAGTATCTATCAAAAGTGGTCCAAGGAAGGAACAGTGGTAAATTGGTGAAAGGGTCATGGGTGGCCATGGCTCATAGAGGCACGTGGGGAGCGAAGGCTAGCCCGTGTGGTCTGATCCAACAGTTTTCTTTTACATCATGTGGTTGGCCGGGTGTGTGTGCGTTGATTACCTAGGGAACACGATGCACTATGTGAAGAAGGCAAGCTGATGGAGGCAGGGTCATGCTTTGGGCAATGTTCTGCTGGGAAACTGAACATGGCTGTAGCCTCTTTCAGCAGGATAATGTGGTTCAGGAATGGTCTGATAAGCACAACAATGAGTTTAAGGTGTTGACTTAGCCTCCAAATTCCCCAGATCTCAATCCAATCTTACAGGACTTAAAGGATCCACTGCCAAATTATTATTACTATGTGAACGCACACACACACACACACACACATACATATACATATACATATATATATATATATATATATATATATATATATATATATATATATATATATATATATATATATATGTATGTATATGTATATATATATATATATACACTATATTGCCAAAAGTATTCGCTCACCTGCCTTGACTCGCATATGAACTTAAGTGACATCCCATTCCTAATCCATAGGGTTCAATATGACGTCGGTCCACCCTTTGCAGCTATAACAGCTTCAACTCTTCTGGGAAGGCTGTCCACAAGGTTTAGGAGTGTGTTTATGGGAATTTTTGACCATTCTTCCAGAAGCGCATTTGTGAGGTCACACACTGATGTTGGACGAGAAGGCCTGGCTCTCAGTCTCCGCTCTAATTCATCCCAAAGGTGTTCTATCGGGTTGAGGTCAGGACTTGTGCAGGCCAGTCAAGTTCATCCACACCAGACTCTGTCATCCATGTCTTTATGGACCTTGCTTTGTGCACTGGTGCACAGTCATGTTGGAAGAGGAAGGGGCCAGCTCCAAACTGTTCCCACAAAGTTGGGAGCATGGAATTGTCCAAAATGTCTTGGTATGCTGAAGCATTCAGAGTTCCTTTCACTGGAACTAAGGGGCCAAGCCCAGCTCCTGAAAAACAACCCCACACCATAATCCCCCCTCCACCAAACTTTACACTTGGCACAATGCAGTCAGACAAGTACCGTTCTCCTGGCAACCGCCAAACCCAGACTCGTCCATCAGATTGCCAGATGGAGAAGCGCGATTCGTCACTCCAGAGAACGCGTCTCCACTGCTCTAGAGTCCAGTGGCGGCGTGCTTTACACCACTGCATCCGACGCTTTGCATTGCACTTGGTGATGTATGGCTTGGATGCAGCTGCTCAGCCATGGAAACCCATTCCATGAAGCTCTCTGTGCACTGTTCTTGAGCTAATCTGAAGGCCACATGAAGTTTGGAGGTCTGTAGTGATTGACTCTGCAGAAAGTTGGCGACCTCTTCGCACTATGCGCCTCAGCATCCGCTGACCCCGCTCCGTCAGTTTACGTGGCCTACCACTTCGTGACTGAGTTGCTGTCGTTCCCAAACACTTCCACGTTCTTATAATACAGCTGACAGTTGACTGTGGAATATTTAGGAGCGAGGAAATTTCACGACTGGATTTGTTGCACAGGTGGCATCCTATCACAGTTCCACGCTGGAATTCACTGAGCTCCTGAGAGCGACCCATTCTTTCACAAATGTTTGTAAAACAGTCTGTATGCCTAGGTGCTTGATTTTATACACCTGTGGCCATGGAAGTGATTGGAACACCTGATTCTGATTATTTGGATGGGTGAGCGAATACTTTTGGCAATATAGTGTATATATATACATATATACACATGTTTATACATACATGTATAATGTTTTAGATTATGTGTTATAAACAAAAAGTCAATTAGCCAATTATGGTTACTAAAAACTGTCAGATGTGATTGCTAGAACTTTACAGTAAAAAACTATGCTAGCACTCTTTATAGAAATACTGTAGCTTATATAGCTCATACTGTATTTTGTAGTAAAAGAGCAGTAATGTACAAAAATAATTTTTAAAAATGGCAGTATCATAAATTAAGGGACGTTTTATGCTGAAAAATCAACAGCAACTTTTTCAAATTAACAGCAAACGTCCTTTTTATAGTCTTGCTGTTAAATATGTGAAGGTTCTGTATATTAAACATCATTTTACAGTGTATTTTATACTGCTTTACTCTATATCAGCATCTTTATATAACTAAAGACATTTTATTGACACAACTTGTAATCACTGAAAGTGAAAGGAATAACATACACAGGCGTCATATTTATATTATAACAAACATAATAAATTAAGACGAAACTGATGATGGCCTGCTGAGAGGGAGTCGATGATCCCATCATTTAATGTTAGAAGCAAGAGTGTTTTTATAGCCTAAGTATTGGCTCTGAAGGAAGCAGCGTACAGAACAGGAACTGGTTTGATGATCACTGTGTGTAACAATGTCACAATGATTGATGATGAAAGCACTGCACGTAACCTTGGGGTAACCATGGACAATCAACTGTCCTTTTCCTCTCACATTATTAACCTGACACGCTTATTTTGATTTCTGCTTGACGATATCAGAAGAATTCACCTATTTCTAACCACACAGGACACTCAGGTGCTGGTTCAGTTCCTTGTCATTTTGAGACTGGACTACTGCAACTTGCTCCTTGCAGGTTTGCCTCTGAGTGTCATTCAACTTCTGCAAGTGATCCAGCTGAGTGGATTGTTTTCAACCTATTGCACACCACCGCATCTCCACTGGCTTCCTGTAGCTGCCTTCATCAAATAAAAAATTCTGAAGCTTTTTCTCAGGAAATCTGGCTTTGAGAATACACCCTGGATGGTACTGAGCACACACATTCACACCTAGGGGCAATTTATCATAACACTTCTATCATATCAATATGTTTGTTGAGAATTGGGAGAATACCAGAGAATCCAGAGTAAACAAATGCTTAATACCACATAAAAACATATTAGATAATAACAGGCAATTAAGCATAGTCTTTCATGAAGTTATTTATAATATGACTGAGTTAGGACAGTCACAAGCTATAAGCAAAAATTACCTTGAAGTTTGTCCTGTTGGTGTCGCTACAGACATGGAGAAAATATAAGAATGAAAAAAAAAAAGATTATTGTTGTTGTTATTATTATTATTATTGTAACACCACCACCTCCACTGCTCTAATTCATCCCAGAGGTGTTCTATCAGGTTGAGGTCAGGACTCCTTCCAAACCAAACTCACTCATCCATGTCTTTATGAGCCTTGCTTTATGCACTGGTGTGCAGTCATGTTGAAACAGGAAGCGGTCATCCCCAAACTGTTCCCACAAATTTGGGAGCATGAAATTGTCCAAAGTGTCTTGGTATGCTGAAGCATTAGTTTACTGGAACTAAGAGATCAAGCCCAACCCCTGAAAAACAGCACCTGAATTCAATCATTTGGAGGGGTGTCCCAAAACAGTTGGCAATATAGTGTGTATTGTTCACATAATGGCTATCACATTGTGGAATGAAACCACTTCAGGGTGTGTGGTTGGAGTAAAATAATCAGGGGCAGGGTAGTGTATTGCAATCTGATGTGAATTTTCCCACCTTGCACAGGCTCCAGTCCAATCCCATTCTGAATTAATGAATGTAATACATTGGCGTGGTCTAATGAATTCATAAAGAATTCCTAGAAAAATATGAGACATCTTATATGGCCAAAGGTTTGTGGACCCTTGACAACTACATTTATATGTGCTTTCTGAACATCTCATTTCACATGTAGTGCCACTTTGCTATTATAATAACCTCCACAGTTCTGGGAAGACTTTCCATTAGATTATAGAACATGGCTGTATGGAATTGTTCATTATTATAAATAAAATGCCCTTATGTACGTTTATACATGAGGAAACCAATAAAACTTAGATGAGCTTGCAATACTCATCTTTATATCATAAATTACAGGGGAGAAGTGTGTACCACAAGGTGGCTCAGGTGGACTACGTGTGCTATGGCTTCGCGAGGAAATGGAAGTGAGCATTAGTGCTCTCTAGTGCTGATTCATGGACAGTGATGTTTCAGCTCCTAATGTATGTTATAAATAAAGCAATAATATAATAATAAATAATTTCTAATAAATGGAAATAAAGCAAACTAGCATAGTCACTTTATCAGCCCTAGAAGCTAATGACTGTGTTTAATGATCAACATGGACAAGTGCATTGTTCTTAATATAGCAATACAGATCAATTCATATGCATTCATTAAATTCATTAAAGTGCAATCCCACATGATTTTTTAAAACAAATTTCTTTCCTTTCTTACCAGTTAAAAAAAAAATTACTTGAGTATAAAAGCAATAAATGGAATACACCAACCAGGCATATAAAAATGACCACCTGCCTAATATTGTATTGGTTCCCCTTTTGCAGGCAAAACAGCCCTGACCCGTCATGCACTGTGTATTCTGACACCTTTCTATCAGAACCAGCATTAACTTCTTCAGCAATTTGAGCAACAGTAGCTCGTCTGTTGGATCGGACCTACAGAGCGGACTTCGCTCCCCAAGAGCATCAGTAAACCTTGGCCGCCCATGACCCTGTCACCGGTTCACCACTGTCCCTTCCTTGGTCCACTTTTGATAGATACTGACCACTGCAGACCAGGAACACCCCACAAGAGCTGCAGATTTGGAGATGCTCTGATCCAGTCCTTTAGCCATCACAATTTGGCCCTTTGTCAAACTCGCTCAAATTCTTACCCTTGCCCATTTTTCCTGCTTCTAACACTTCAACTTTGAGGACAAAATGTTCACTTGCTGCCTAATATATCCCACCCACTAACAGGTGCCATGATGAGGAGATAATGTTATGCCTGATCAGTGAATTTTTTCATCATGAATGTATATTTTCATTCATCAAAAAGTGCAATCCCACAAGTTTTTTTTTTTTACAACTTTATTATTTTTTTTTTTTTTTGGAAAATGAAACAACCTGGAATAAATAAGACTCGGTAAAACACAATTGGGAATGTTCTGGAAAAGCTACGTAACAAAATTATCATTTGTAGACAAATTCAACAATGAACTCTCACAGTGCTCTAATGGCTTCAGCCATAACATTACCGGAATTGTTCAACCGTTTTTTTTTTTTTTTAACATTCTGTCAATCAACAGAGAAAAGCAACTGAATAAACTTAGCATAAAATTATTTACTCTACAAACCTTCCCACAACGATAAGGTTTACCTTCTTCAGCATTCAATAATACAGTTCAACCCACTGCATCTGCAAACATAATGTCTTAATAAAAGCTTTGGCGAAATGTAAATAAACGTTAAGACAATCTAACAGACATATAGATGCGGGGTTAATACTGTATTTAAAAAAAATCCAAACAATGAAAAGGTCTAAGTCAAAATAATATTCAATGAACGTCTGAATCATTAAGAAGTCTTTTGAAGAAGAGCAGTCGTCATTACATTCTTTAACAATCTGAATGTAGGCTCCTGTGGTTACTTAATGGTTATTTTCTACTTTGCAAATCTAGCTACTCTTACAGCAAGCAGCTATGATATATAACAATGTGATGACCAACTACTGTGTGATGCCTAGCCTATATTATTGCATAGCTTAAATGTAGGTGCTTTTTTTGTTTTTAAGTACTCACTTGCGATGAGAAACATGCTTTCATTTGGTCAAGATATTATGGAAGAAGCTGACTGTCTCAAGCAGCAAGTCACTGCATAATACAGTGTAGGTATATCTGTAAATAATCTCAATGGTAGCAATATTTACAGACATATAATGGGAATTATGCATCCAGTATCTTTTGGATGGTCAGGACAAAATTCACATTAACATTTTGTTTTTGGTTGACCAACCTGAGAATATCTAATTCATCTGAAACGCTCGGAAGCACAAAACTGAACGATTCACTGCAGTGTTCATGGAAGAAAACACAACAATATTTTTTTTTCCTGGATTGCTCAAAATCCATTCAAGCAAGAAGACAGCATACAAGCACACTGGGATACTACACAGACTGTTCTTGGGAAACATTGGTAAGGATCTGAAATGCAGAAAAGCTGAAGGAAAAACACAGAAATTCACCATATAGCTAAATATTTGTGAACACCTGACCATCACAGAAATATTCCACAAAATGTTGCCGCATAGTTGGAGGCGCACAGCTGTTGTCGCTTGTCTTTGTATGCTGTAGCTTTATAATATCTCTTCACATCAGGACCTTACCCTCACTAACACTCTTGTATCTGAAATCCATTCACCAAAACATAGTGGAAATCCTTCAGAGAAAAATGGAGGTTATTATAACAGCAAATGGATGCTAAATCTGTCCATCCATCCATCCATTGTCTATACACGCTTATTCCTAATTAGGGTCACGGGGGTCTGCTGGAGCCTATCCCAGCGCACATAGGGCGAAAGGCAGGGGTACACCCTAGACAGGTCGCCCGTCCATCGCACGGCCGATGCTAAATCTGGAATCGATATATTTACAAAGCACATATGCATGTAATGGTCAGGTGTCCATAAACTTTTGGCCGTATCATGTACATGACTGTCCTTACTGTTTTATTAAGCTTTTTCGACTAGTTAAAAACGAATAAATGATCTTCCAGTGCCTGGGTATAAGAGCAATTAATAGTTCTTCTCTATAGGCAGTGTTTGATTTGCAATTTTCGGTCTTGACAAGTTTTCTGTGTTGTTGTAAAAATCTTAGAAGTCATGGATACATGTCACATATGCAAATTGATACTATTGGAATTTTGGAGGTATATTTTCACTACACTTCTCAATGTTTTCTCAGTCGGTAGACAGTAAATGACATTAAAACTCACTGGTGGAATAATGTACCAGTGACTGGCATTGTATAGTCTAAAATGATGTTTGCAAAGCTTGACTGGTGGACGGGAGAGTACTGTGACTGTTTTGAGGATTGCAAATGTCAGCTGTAGTTCGCACAGGTGAAGCACACATCATTTGGGGCGAGCGCGTATTTGCAGCAAGGTGGGTGTTTGCTCCATGATGCGCACCAGCAGCTTATCGATGTAGTCCTCCAGATCTCGCACCTGGACTTTTAGCTTCTTCAGCTCGGCCTCACGCTTCTCTAACAGCGTGGCCTGGAGCTCGGACTCTGCCCTCTGTCTCTCTGCATCCATCTCCTGTTGCAGCAGAAGAGCAATCAGCTCCATGTTACTCAGAGTCTGGTAGTGAGCATGGGCCTCTGACATCCACACCTGCTCCAGACAAAGAAACACGAAAATATTCACAAAGAGGAAGTTATGTGTCAGACAAAACAAGGAATTATAGTAGAATAATGAGTACCGTCTGGCTTGTGGCTAAAATAACTATACTTTTTTATCCTCTGTATTTTAACCCCTGTGCTCTGTTTGCTGCTTTGCGATAGATGTAATGTTCACAGGTCATATTGACTTTGGGCAGCAGAAATAGAAAAGTAATATTTGAAATAACAAACCTTGAATACGTCTATGTTTTTATAAAACAGGAAGACTTACAAAACTATTTCTCATGCTTGGGGATCCTCCTAAATGAGTATGAATAGTCACTTATTTGTGAGTCACCTATTTGTTTAAGTCAACACACACACACACACTCCTGTTGCCTGGAGACAAAGGATTAAAACTGGTCATTTTCTATGTAGGATCGATGCCATACTGTCACTCCCCTGTCAATCAGATGTGGGAGCTCATGTATGGAGAAGAGGGCAGTATGATACACTGCTCTGAGGCTTATCATGCTGCAGCAGTTCAAAAAAAGGTGTTCCTGGCTGGCTTCATGTGCCTCAGCTGATATTTGTTATATGATATTGAGGAGCTAGCTGCTAAGTGGGCAATTGGCAGGTGACCAAAGTAGCGAGAAAGCTTTTTATATTGATATTTCACCACCATTATTCATCTGTTTAATTCTCGGGGCACACTGACCTGAACACAGTTTGTGTAATATAACGTTAGTAGACACACCTAAATTTGTACTGCTATATGTACAATAGAAACAATCAATGCACAACGTCATTTTGAACAGAAGGCTTAATTATCTGTGACTTCCACGTTCATAGAAATGACATAGTGTCTGAAATATTGACCATTTCGAGGTTTCTCTCATATTTAGAACAGTTTTTACATTTATCCCTGGATTAAATTACAAATTCAGTGTTGGTTAATATTTAAAAATGATACATGATTATCATGTAACCTATAAACCTGCCATAGAAAAGCTAAATATTGGTCAGCTTCTCTAAAAAGCCTCTGGTCAGCATCTGAGATTCCTGTACAAAGCTGCCTGCAGGAACTGTCTGTCCTCTTATATCTTAATTTTTTTTCTATTCTTATATTACAAATGTTACGCGTTAAACCCTAAGAAATGGGTTTTTGTAAATGCCGGACTACCGGTGGTTTCTCCGGCTCAGCCATGTTCTGCTGTGTGGAGCGTCCAGGGTGGATAGTGGAGCGCAGTTTCTCCAGCACTGATTTCTTCTCTCCCGGCACTGCTGTGCTGGTCAGAGGCTTTACCGGATGGGGGCTGGACAAACAGCAATAATAATAATAAGAAATCAAACACTATATAGCATTCATAACATTAAAAACGGTATAGTTTTAGCATCAGGCTAAACAAGTAATGCAAAATATCAGCAGTGACAGTGATTTTAAGTGAGATTTCAGCTGTAAAAGAATAGTATGCTGAGAGAGAATAAGAAAAAGAGAGATTTTATGAAAGCTTCAGTGATATCGCTGTGGTATGATAATGTGACTGCACAACATGCGTGCATAAAAATACATTAAAAATAATAATAATAATACATAAAAATGCATCTTCTTCCATTGTGTGAATTCTGATTCAGAGTATCAGAATTAGTGCTTACTCTGTTCAGAAACTCTATTAGACTGGATATGACATTTACCAGCCTAACACATCGCCATATATAGTCTTGTGAATATGATTGTGATTTACTGACACTACATTAGCCTGAACGCAGGAATTAAATCGTCTTTAAGCACACTGCTATCATGACTGAGACAATTCACATAACTCAGCAACAGAAGCTTGTAGAAAGCAGACTGCGCAGATATCCATACATCACAATATCGGGTGTTTGTCTACACTTAAAAGGTCTGATGTTCGTGATCTACCATAAGAATGAAACAGTCACATCCTTAGCCAAAATATCGTTGGCCAATATTGCATAACGGACTCAACAATACGTTTTTAATAATATGGCAAAGCATGTCATAATCACAATATTAAGTAGCATTTTTGGCATATTGTGAACATGCAAGTTGACTGTTCTCCTTTTGGAATCTCTACTTTCACGGCACTTTCACCATTTTAAACATTAATGGTGAAGAGCACCCACAATATTTCAGTATTTCAGCTAACAGTTCTAAATCAATTATGCTGCAGTGCAAGAATCATAAGAAGCGAAAACTAAAAGCGAGAAACAAAGCAAACAAAAGAGAAAACAAGCAAAGTAAAGAATATCACATGAGCAAAGTTGAACATAGCATTGTAGCAGGAGATGGACAAAGAAAGACCATAACAGAACAGACCAAATTAGGCAGAGATGTTGAAGAATCAGAAGCTAATTCCTGGCTGGTGTAAACACATATACAGACATGTATGTAACCCTGTCCTCCTGCACCTGGGTGTCTGAATGGAGTGCGTGTCACAGGTGAGGGAGAAGGAGAGAAGTGAATACACCCTAGGAGGCTCTGAGGTCTCACCTGCTCTCCTCAGCCGAAGGGTGACTGCTAGCTGGCTCTGCCTCCTCAGAAGTAAGTGTGTGCTTTGCAGTAGCCTGGTGCTGGAGTGTGGAGGTGGTGTAAGAGGCCTCGGTCAGAGTGCTTCCCAAGCCGGGCCTTGTGGTTGGGCAGTGCATGAGTGCGGACAGGCTGGGGTCTGAAGTGGCATTAGGATGGGAGAAAGAAGGGGTTGGACTCTTATGCAAAGACAGTGAAGGTTTGGTTGAGTTTGCGCCGGGGTCAGTCTTGGGGGAGCTCGAAGTGGAATGTGTTCTAATGCGTGCTGATCTAACTTCAGTTTTGGAAGGGCTTCTTGAGCCTCTTGGTGCTACTCGAGCATGCAAGTCCTCGAAACTGATGCCATCTGTGAGAGTCGAAGGTGACTCACTGATCTTGTGGCTCTCTGAAACAGGAACACTGAAGCTATTCACTTCTGGCTCGAGTTCAGCTGTTTTAGTCTTAATCTTGTCATAAATCAGACAGCATCCAACTTCATGTGGTGTATCTAAGCCTACATTGTCCTCTGTTGCCTCAGGTTTAAGCTGTGCCGTCACAATCCGGTCATCCCTGTCTTGTTGGGGGATTGTTTGTGGACTTACAGAGCTTTCTTTGTGATTGGAATCCTCAGATTCAAACCTTAGCATAATATTTGAATGTGGCTGGACGCTGTGTTGTTCTACATTGTCACAGGGTTTCTCAGAGTGGTTATTGTCGGACAATCCACTTTTAACAACAGTATCTGGGGTTTCCTTCGGGGAAAAAGGTTCTAGCTCTGCCATTCTGGTTAATAAATCTTGAGGGGGCACTGCGGAGAAACCACATATGGACAAAATCCCAGACGAATCAAAATCTGTAGCATCTGGGCACTGGCTTGGTGCCTTGTTATTGTCTTTATTTATCATTCCAAAAGTAGTCTGGTTCACATCTGAAGCTGAGCTGTCACAATCAATAAAAGCAAACTCAGAAGTGTCATTTGTATTATTGTTATTGGAATCTGGAGTAGCGATGTCTCCAGCAGTGATTATGTTTTTAATCTGTTGATCAGAAAAGGGCTTTGGTTCAGAGGAGGATTCGGGATTTATCTGGACCTGAAAGTCACTGCACAGTGATTCGCTCACAGTTGTATCACAGTCTGAGGGGCAAAAGGGTGTACTGGGCACAGTGTGATCACTTGCAGAATTCTGGGAGTTTTGCTGTATGTGTTCATACCCAAATTGTGAATTCTTTAGTGCAATATTTGGGCCTGTGTCTTGTCCATTTTCTAAACTGTTCAGATTTTCATCTCTGGGCATTTGTACAGTTTGCGAAGTTGGATATATGTTTACATTCTGCTCCAGAGTAGCACAGTGCAAATCTTTATGTAAATGGGAAACTTTGTTGTTTGCCTCTCTATGTCTCTCTCGATGACGTATTGAAGCCAAATCTGTTTGGAAAAGCACACAAGCTTCTTTTTGGACTGCAAGCTCCTGTGCTCGGTCTAGCCAACCGTCTGAGCACCTCTCTTGAAAGGGCACCGGGGTCCTCATTGGTCTTCGTGAGGCTAAAGCAGGTAGATTGTAGTCCTTGGAGGTTCTTTCATCAACTATATTCCCCATTTTTGGTTCAGTACTGCAGTATTCAACTGGATAAGAGTTAGGAGGTGAAGGAGAGATTATGGCTGAGAGTGGTCGAGGAGGAGTCGCAACTGGCGATTTCAGACGGCTAGTAGCCAAAGCTTCAAATTCATCCCATTCCCCTCTACTCTCAGATGAAGGACGGCTTGCTTGCATTGCATTAGCAGAGTTCACAGTAGCAGTCTCGGGTGTCCCAGGCATTAAGGCAGGGAGGGACCTCTGCCTAGCTACACTCCGAGGCCTCTCTCTCTTTATAGAGAATATTTTGTTTGGTGTGCTATCACGGACAGTGCTTGGAAGACCACTCCTCCCAGGGAATGCTGGGTAATGGCTGAATGGAGAGTTGGGGTAACCGGAAATCGCAGGCGGAGATTTTAGAGCTTCTTCTGCTATGAGCTCTTCAAAAAAGGGGTTCCTTTGTAGTCGCGTGAGGAAAGGGTTGGTAGGGGAGATGGAGGGTGGCGGAGGTGAGGGATGGGAGAATGGATTAGAGTGAGGGCCAACAGGAAAGGATGACATGTGGCTAGTAGTAGAAACTAGGGGAAGAGAGCGTGGTGATCGAATGGGGTGGCAGGGAGAGAGGGAAGCGGATGATTCTGGGCTGCTTTCTACTTTAGGAGGAACTCCCAGCCTGTGGAGGGAAGGCACAAGTAGTCCTCTTAGTCAAACCAATGTGTATTAGGGCCATAACTGTTGCTAAAGGGATTTATAAAAAGAGTTTCTCTGTTAGATACAAAAACCTCTTCACATAAGTGAAACATACGTTAAAGGCTTTCGATTTTTGACTGGTTCATGGAGTTGATTACTTATTTTTTGGTATGTTGTGGCATGGCATGATTTAGACTGTCTCTTCGAACAAATGAATCAGTACTAAGAAAATCTGAATTATTCAGCATTAAAACGTCCATTCCTGTTACATCCAAAAATGCTGAGAACATAGTGGAAAAACCTAAAATTGCTGATTATTTCAAATGAAATGGAGGTGTAAGCTATAACAAAACAGTAAAATGTGCCCAGTCTCCATAAAACATGCTGTTTCTCACACAAAAACAGGACTTAGCAACTTAAAATGGAAATACATAAAAATGAGACAAGGGTGAAAACTAACCAAGCAAATGATAAACCTTCTAAACTACGTGCATGCACAAACAATACCAATTGTTCACCAAAGTACAAAGCAGTGTCCATAATGGATGCTTTCTTCTGCACAAATACATAACTGAAAATGTTTGCAGGCTTGCAGCACTTGATGACTGATACATGGTAACATGTTTTAAAAAATAAAACAGACAACAATTCCAGTATATTCCACTAAGCCTGAAAAATGCAGCTATGTTTTCAAGACCATTAACTGTAATCATGTATAAATAGTCATACAGTTTCGAAAAAACATTACAAAGATAAGGTGGTCTATATTTTTGGATTCAGTGTAACTTAAGTGCTTAAGCGCAGTCACTCACCTTGGCTTGTTTTGGGCATCAGTGGAACCAAACCATCCACGCAGACGTCCCTCCTGACCCTGCTCCGGTTTGGCTGGGAGAGAGTCACTCCTTCCACTGGAGAACAAAGTCTTCCTCAGCTTCTTCCCTTTATCTGCAACATCTGTAGTGGAAGACGCCATCACCAGTGGGGCCGTGGCATACACCGGCTTCCCTTCAGAGATGGTGACTCCCGCAGTCAGGCCTGAGGAACCCTCAGCATCTCCCTCAAGCTCCTTTTTGCTCTTATCAATGGAGCTACGCCTCTGGGTGTCTTCACTGCGGCGAGTAAGATTCTGCAGAGAGCGTGATAAAGGAGAGCATTTCTCTAGTAGCGTGCGCTTGATTGGCAGACTCCCAGGTCCCTTGGAGTAGATGGGTTCAGAGTAAACATGGCTGCCATTGATGCAGAGGGTGGACTTAGAAAGCAGCATGTTCTGGCCTTTTACACTCTCTACAGCTGTATTGGGACGTGCGGCAACTGTGATCTTACTGGCCTCATCACTGTGTGCACGCTTGTGGGTCATCACTTTAGGAGCCGTGAACATTCATTAGACAGACCGAGAAGACACAAGACAGAAAGAATCAACAGTGAGTGAGATGAGGCAGAAAAGAGCACTCACTTAACCAAGCTTGGAAAACATGACCGGATTAAAGCTTTTATAAACAGTCATGGATTTATAAATCCCCCACAAATTTATTGTTTATATCTGACCATTTCACATTTTTTCATAGCAATTTTCCATTCACCTGAGAGAACCTAAAAACAAACCAAGAACACTAACAGCAAAACATTAAAGTTTTTAATTCTGTAAATAAAAAAAAACTCTTTATGTTAAAGGTTAGGAAAACGTAGCTCACATAACATTTTACATTTTTGTTCAACATATTTATTGCTTTATTGTTTATGGCTTGCAATTTGGATAGACCTGGTGGTTATTTTGCTAGAAAATCAGCTCAAATTAACCTGACAATCAAGCTAACTAACAGCCACCCATATAAATTCCCAATATGTACATACTTTTAATTTTTTTATTTTAACATGTAACTTGCTTTAGTGACTGATTTGTTTAGACAAACTGATTGGATGTATTGTACTTTGGTCAGTTTCCCAATTTTAACAAATTGCTTTTTATTGTTTATATTCGTCTTGCCTATTTCTCCACAGCATCCAAATTGGTGTGCCCAATCCTGATCACTGATGGTACCAATTAGACATATTTTGAGCAAACATGCTTAATGCTTTTGGCTATTTGGGGCTGCCCCACCGCATCTAACAAATCCTGATGCCTCTCAAACTAACAGCCCTGAAAAACCATCACCTGTCACTAAGCTAAACTTTTTTTTATTAAGAACGCTAACAAGTTATCAATCTATTCCCGAAGTCTCCTACCCTTGACTCCCCCATCCGAGTCAGTGCGGAAAGGCTCCACCACTCTGCTGGTGTAGACAGGTGTGCTGCATAGCTCTATGGGAACAAAAGGGTCCCCTGCTGACGATGCCATACTGCTCTCTGAGGCCAATGAGGAACAGGAGCGTGTGTCTGAGTTCTTTCTCAACTTCCCCTTCAGAAAGAAGCCCTTCACCTTGCTCTTGCCTTCGTCAGTACACTCGTCCTGTACTGGGTTCTCTCCCCCACCATCCTCCTGGACTGACTGACTTGTTGAGCCCGACAGAGCGGCATAGCGGCCTGGAAGGATGGCTGAGGAGGACTCCACGTCTCCTCTTTTCTTGCCTGTGACACGGTCCTTCAACTTGCCGAAGGCTGAGCGAGGCTTGTCCTGGATGGTCAGATCATACATGCTGGCTGTCATGTTATTGCGAGTAAACTGGATGGTAAGCTGCAGCTCTCCTCGCTCCTTCTCCTTCCTCCCAGCTTTAGAGTGCAACTTTAGCCACCTATAGCAGAGACACACACACACTTCAAGACACTCTGCAAGTAGAATTACTGAATATAAAGCACATGCAGACGGCATTCATATCTCTTCAATGTTTCCTTATTTTGTTGTTATAGACATGGATGAAATGAATGTTTTCCATACAGAAAATAATCTTTCAACACAGCTCCCTGATTCAATTTTGAGCTAGGACTGAATTTCACATGTTCTTTCATTGTCTGCATGGGTTTCCTCCATATTCACCAGTTTCCTTCTACCTCCCTGTAGTTGGATTTGCTGTGCTTCACATACTATGATGAATGAATGAATGAAACATATTTACTAGAAATTTGTTGAAGAATCTTGTCAGTGATTACTGTTTCACATCTTCCTGTGTATTATACTACTGTACCAGTTTGGTCCAACTGGATTTGGATATCTTTTCTCATCCTCTAGGAAGACCCTCTCAAGCTCTAGCTCAAACTGGATGAGAACATTGCAGGTGTTCAACCTGGTTCACGTCTGGTCTCTGACACAGTATGAGGCTGCAACCACTGTGCTTCACTGTAGGCATGAGATTAGCACAGTGCCTGTCTTCTTTAAGATGCACTGCTTGGCAGTGCATCAGACCAAAGAGTTCAATCTTGGTTCAATCGATTCATAGGATCTTGTTTCTCATGACCTGAGAGTCCTTTAGGTGCCGTTTAGCAAAATCCCCGCATGATGTCAGGAGTGGCTTCTGTCTGGCCTTTCTACAATTAAGCCTAATTGGATTTACTGCAGAGATGGCTATCATTCTTAGAGGTTTTCCCATCATCATACTAGACCTCTGGGGTTAGTGAACTTCATGGTTTTTGGTAACTTCCTTGACTAAAGCCTTTCTTTCCTGTTTTCTTGGCTGAAAAAGTCTTAGTGGTTCTGAAACATACTCACCTTATCTTGCCCCATGTACTTATCTTCTAGATATTCTAGATTAGTAAAGCCGTAACTGCTTCTAAGTATATACACAGTTGAAGACACAGCTTATGATAACAACCACGATAATGTCTGAACGTTTTTAAAGGGAAGCAAACAGAGCTGTTCCAAATTTATGTGACGTCTCCATGCCTCTTCACAGTGGAAAATACGAATTGTAGAATTGCTGAAACATTTCACATGTCAGTGGTGAAACCTGCTGGCCAGTGTGTTCGACTCTGCCCTGCTACCTTGGAGATAACATTTAGTGGCAAGTAAAATGCTGGCCTAAAGGAACAGATGCATGAAAACTCTTACAGGAGCCAAGCATAAATCATAGCTCTGCCCAGATAGAGGCGAAATGCCACTGACACATTGTATTTGTACACCAATGTGCCTTTGTTTGAAACAGGAGCAGTGTTCCAAGTATTTCCTCCACTTCCGGTCTCACACAGAGCTCCTCAAAGGAGCACAAAATCAGACACGTGCAGAGGCCAACAAAAATGACGAGAGAGAGAGTGAGAGAAAGAGAAACAGAGGGGTGGGTACTGTTCTGAAAGAAATTAAAGCCAGATGTTTGCATTGTTTCTGCACTCCTACACCACTGTCTGCTGACTGAGGATACTGTGGGAAGGGTTGGAGCTTCCCCTTGTGTCCCTACACGTGACTCTAACAGTCAGGAACAATGCAGGCTCTGACAGCCAGAGGAACCAACACTCTGTGTTCTGGACTTTTCCTTGTAAACACAGCAGATGCTTTTACAATGCCTTAAGGGGCACAGCTGGATATAACAGAAATATTACATCATAACTTTGAAGAGGTCAGACAGGCAAATGTGTATAACTAACGGGACAGTAACTGACAAGAGTTAGGTATGATTTTTCCAAAAGCCCAGTAGTGCAATTTTAATGCAATGTAAAAATAGAAATCCATTCTTTCATTCATTCATCTTGAGTTACTAGTTATCCTGGTAAAGGTGGAGGTAGATTTAACCAAGAGGCTTCAGCGCCATAGACTTCCTCGTCTTTCCAAAAATAAAGCTCAGTCATCCTGACTGAGAAGAGAAAGACAACACTGGAAATATGGCAAGATCACAATGCCTGCCAGAACTGCATATATTCAAAATGTACTGATTGAGAGATAAATGATTTAAGATACCAGATTAGGGTCTTGTGTGCTGCTATGCATGGGAACATGCAGGTGCATGTTTAGTGATTGCTTGATGCTGTAATGTTCCCAGAACACACTGGCACAGCCCCTGCCGAGGCCGGCACTGCGCCAGCACACAGCTGTCTGACATACACTCGGTTTTGTCTGAACTGTGCTCCTACTTCTCCCATTCCAGACCTTATCTGTCTGTGAAAATGGTCTTAATGCCAGTTCTTACCGGTTTTCCACCTTCCTTTCTGCATAAGTGTCTGTCTAGCTGTAACATGCATGTACAGACCCATTCGGGCAAGTGTGAAAACAAAGCTGTATGATGGTTTACATATGCAAGTTTTTCTTCTTGCTTTGGTACTTTGGTAATCAGTAATAGGAAGGAATAGAAAAGGTGGCAGAAGCATGACAGGGCTAAGTTTCATTTGCAGAATGTCTGGTTTGTTCCTTGATACAAAGTGAAAGTGTTCATAATGACATCATGGCTGCATTGCCTACAAAAATGAATCTTTATCTGCTAGAAACTATTATTTAAATAAACTTGTCAGAAGTCTGAACGACCTTATAAAGTAAAAATGTGATTTGGGGTCAGAGTTGGTGGTGAATTTGCAGCTGTACCACCCATGTGCAAATATGTTCAGAGCAACTGCAGCAAATTAACTGTGATTGGCCTTTACCGCAATGGTCATCTGGGAATAATTTATGTGTGAGTGTACAATTAGAGCTAGCTGTTAGTCTGATTAATCCGCACCTGATTCCTAGATTTCCTTTCGATCTAGGCATCATTAAAAAATGTAAAACATTGGGTGTCAGATCTGTGGAGGTATTTGGAAAGTGTATATGAGTTATTTCGCAACTTACTCGTTCCTAGGACACGTCCCACTCTGAAAGAGCTTATCCAAAGGCACCACGGCCTCGCCAAGGAACACGTCGAGTCCTATGAGCACTCGGAGCATGACGGTGAGGATCAGATGCCCGCTGCCGGGGGGATGCGCCCCCACACACTCCAGCAGGCCGGGCTGCAGCTCCAGTGAACACTCCTCATTCCACTCGGGCTCGGCCGCTTTCTCTGCCAGTCCCGTCGTGTACTTCAGCTTCCCCAGCTGGATAACGGTGTACACATAGCGGCTGCCCTGCTTGCCCTTGGTCCGCAGCGCCCTGGCCCGAAGGATGGTTACGTTGACGTGGGTCGGGACCCATCTCTGATCCTCATCGTCCAGGCTAATCAGAGGCATGGCCCAAAATTTAGCAGATGTCCTTAAACCGCTAACACACTATCCCGCAGTTATGCGTGTCTGCAAAATCTCTGCATTATCATTCTCCGGCCAGAGAGAACCGCAGACCGCCGCGTCAGGTTAAACCGACAGGAACAAGCCCGCGCCCATGCTCACAAAAACGGCAAAAAAGAAACTTAACGACAGAGTCTTCCCTGCTTTTGCATCATCCGAACAAATTGCTGTGTTTTGACAGCAGCTTTAATCCGGCCCGCCCTCATACACACTCACACCCCCACTCTCTCTGCTCGCGCGCGCGCGCGCGCGCACACACACACACACACACACACACACAGTGTAGGCCTACCACAGCAGTACTCTGCAGATTTAAAGAGAAAGGCGGCAGATTTTTTTCTTTGACTTTAAGGCACATTTTACTGTTTTGAAACTTATTTAAACCTGTACAGTCCATACTTTTCAGATCACCAATATATATATGATCATTTTATAACACCATCTCCCCTTATAGTCATGTAACGTTCCTGTAATATTCTAATAGGAAACGTGTTCCCCAAACTGTGGACATAAATCTGTAAACACAAAATTATTCTTGTACACTGTAGCATCACTTGAACATAACCTGTTCCAGCATGACAATGCCCGCCATGTGAGGTCCATAAAGAGGTCCATGGTTTGCCAAGGGTGGAGTGGACGTGTGTCGAGTGTCCTGCACAGAACCCCACAGAGCCACAATGTACAAAAAATGTCCATTATTGTTAACTATTTATTAGCCGAACAATGTATTTGTCTTAAAAAAGCATCAAGCTAAAAAATAGTGAGGTTGCTGTCAGTACAGCAAGATGCCTTTGTAGGTTTTCTGTTGTCACGTCCCTAAAATTTGTTGTGTTGTTGAATTTGCTTTGTTTTTGTGTTGAGATAACATTGTGCTGGTGTGGTTCTCCTGCATTTGTGTTTCCTCGTTTTCTTTTGTCTTATGGTAATTTTGTGCTCTGGTAATTTAATGTTGTGTGTCTCTCTATAGTGTAGAATTACTGGCAGTAGCACATCAGCTTGTATACACAATTTATAAGCACCGCTACTCTGTCAATGAATCACTACTGACCCCTTATTATAGAGGGCAGTACCCTGGTATTGGTGTCTCAGACACAGCAGCTGATGACAATGTTACTAGACCAGAAAACACAAACCTTTGGTCCATAGTACTGTAGTCCTGTGATGAGAAACTGGCAAGGATGATAGGCTAGAGGACAATAAATACAAATTGTGCATAAAAAGACCCATAGACACACAGCTACAAACAGAATAGCAGGACAAGTGTATATCTATTGAAGTGGCCAGCTAAGAACACACAGTGCTTGAAATCACAATCACACCGGAGCAGCTGATTGCTTTATCAGTAACAAACTAGACACTAGACACAACTAGACACAGCATCCTCTGGCTGTATACAAAAGAACAGCAGCTTAATTGCAGCTCTGAAGTGTTTATCACTATGGAGTAAATTCGTATTAAATGTTCATGTGTTCATTTTGTATGCGAATGAAAACACAATAGGCGAGTTTTGATCACTGTGTTGTCATGTTAACTGATAGAGGACAGTGATAAGATGGGTAGCTAGCATATCTGATTTCAAAATAGTTGACAGTGTGGGTTGATTTATATAGCTGCATTAATACTAGTAACTTTTACACATAACCCTGAATGTTACCTAAAGGTAAAGTTTAACAGAGAGCTTTCATTTTGTGAAACATAAATAGATCTGGCTAGCTAGTCTAGCTCACTCAGCTAGCTAATGGCGTACCTGTACATATGCTTTGGCTCACATAGTGTAGACTTGAAGATCATTATCACGTATTTTCTTTCAAGCATTTGTGAATGAAGATACCTGATAACACGGGTCAGGGAAGTTAATGCTCATCTGTCTCCACCATCTCAGACATTGCTGCTGCTCACTAAGAACTTGGTGCCAAATGTGTGATTGGGTCTTAAAACTGAATTAGTTTCTTTTCTGTAACACTGATAAAATTGATAAAATGTAGTTAAGTTTTACTTAAAAAACAAACAGTAGAGTCATAGAGTCTCATGCACCCAAGTATGTAGCAGCTGTGTAGTTTGTTACTTTCCACCCCTGTTTAGATGATTTACAGTAAATTGGACAAATATTGCAACTGACCTCAATCTTCCCAAGTAAGAGTGACAGCTAAATTACATTTAAATTGTCTGTGTTATGCAATGCATCAATCCAAGCTGTCCAGTTAGCTCACTTCACTTCTGACTGATCAGAGCACAAGCCTGTGATCAACACCGATCAGGCATAACATTATGAGCACTTACGGGTGAAGTGAATAACACTGATGATCTCCTCATCATGGCACCTGTTAGTAGGTGGGATATATTAGGCAGCAAGTGAACATTTTGTCCTCAAAGTTGATGAGTTAGAAGCAGGAAAAATGGGCAAGCGTAAGGATTTGAGCAAGTTTGACAAGGGCCAAATTGTGATGGCTAGATGAGCATCTCCAAAACTGCAGCTCTTGTGGGATGTTCCTGGTCTGCAGTGGTCAGTATCTATCAAAAGTGGTCCAAGGAAGGAACAGTGGTGAACCAGAGACAAGGTCATGGGCGGCCAAGGCTCAATGATGCACGTGGGGAGTGAAGGCTGGACCGTATGATCCGATCCAACAGACGAGCTACTGTTGCTCAAATTGCTGAAGAAGTTACTCCTGGTTCTGATAGAAAGGTGTCAGAATACACAGTGCATGATGGGTCAGGGACCAACAAAATAATAGGCAGGTGGTCATAATGTTATGCCTGAAACTACAGACGCTCAGCTGCTGGTGAAAAGATGCAGCGATTGTTTACTGCCATCTACCGACAGAGAAGAGAAGTGCACTTTAAAAAGCCCATTAAATTGGTGTTTGAGATTTTAGTACAGATGAGCTCAAAAGTTTGATGCTCCCGGTTAAGACTCAAAGAGACAATACCTAAAGACAGAAAATACTGTAACATGTTTTGACAATACTGTTATATTACTACTAATAATAATATATTTTACATTCTTCTTCTTGTTGTTCTCTTCCTCCTCCTCCTTATAATAATAATAATAATAATAATAATAATAATAATAATAATAATAATAATTATTATTATTATTATTGTGTGCTCATGATGAGACAAACTGAGATAAGAAAAACAGCCTAATGCAAGTGGGATGAAAGTTTACATTTATATCCCAATAATAAATATAATTCTGAGTTGAACTAGTAATATGTTCACACACACTATTTTATTTGTGTGTGTGTGTGTGTGTGTGTGTGTTTGTGTGTGTGTGTGTGTGTGTGTGGTAGTATGAATGATCTAACTAGCAAAAAATGCCTTACTGTTTAAATCAGTTGGGTATGCAAACTTTTGCATATTTTTACATTATTTCTGTAACTATTCTATAAACCATTTGATTGCATGAATGATACATCTCTTGATTTTAATTATTTACACCAATGAATACAAACTTTTCCAAATTTAAATTATTATTAAAGAAAAAAACACTAACAAATGTTGACACTTGTTATAGCAATAGTCTATTTACATTTAGGGACAAAGAACAGTTTATGGTTCATTTCACAGTGTCCACACAATTCCTATCTATAGGATAACAGGGTAACTATCTGAGCTACCATGGGTATACACAACCACAGTAAACAATGTCACTCACACACACACACACTCACACACAAGCACACACACACACACACACACACACACGCGCACACACACACATACACACACACACACACACACAAACAAATGGCAGGCTTACACAGGTCTCCTATATTGTTCTTGAACTCAGTTAAGACCTCAGAAATAGCAATAGTTTTGAATTTTGGCTAGTTTTTGTTGAAAACAGTATGATCAGTCAGATATTTCAGCATATGTAAAGTCCCAGCAGACAGAAATTGGCAGTATATGAGTTCTGAGTTCTGTTTAAGGCATCTCAGAGTTGTCCACAAGCAAAGAATTAGCTTTGCACAATAACCCATGGATAAGTTCAGGCCTTATTGTAACACGAATCGTTGCAGTTAACCATGCTAATGCTCAATACTAGATTCAATCAGGCCAGAAAACATATCTATAGGATTTTCTGGAACAGCCATCATACGGTTTATATTAGCTCAGCCCCTAATGTAGAAACAAGTTGCCACGTCCTCACTTTTATATTCACAAACATGGACACACGTCAGAATCGACTCCATCGAATACCACAAAACTGATTATAGCACAACAACCATGTGACCACAGAATATAAGGTGATACTTTGAACTTCCTCATCTAGGAGTAAAATTCACTGATATGTTCTTCATTATATAGAATGCGATGTTAAAATAGCACCTTGTTATTATGTTATGTGTGTACACACACAGACTCGGATATTAGGAAGCTCACATCCTTATTTACAGTGAACATCATTACAGTTAATACATTTGCGTTTTCTATATTTTTCTAAAATGTCGTATGATGCTTAAATTATGGGATCTGATGATTTGTGTACTTCTCCCTGCCATGTGTGACTCCATGCCCTGAAAAACACACTGCTCAACGATGACCTGTAGGAGCAAACACTTGGCTTTTACACTATATACAATGCTACCATATTACAGCAAGCAGGCTGGAGGAATTCATTTATAACAGTGCATGCTGTAGGGCAGTGTTTCTCACTCCTGGTTCTGGATTAACCCCTGTCCTGCACATTTTGGTGATTCTCCTTGCTCTTAACAGTTTATCAGTTTATTAACAACCCTGAACTGGGTGATTTACAGAAAGGAAACCACTCAAATGTCCACCACAGGGGTACTCCGTGACCACGATTAAGATATACTGCTGTATAGGTAAAGGTGAGTCTCTGGAATGCTTTTCAGTGTTCATTTTGCCTGCTAAGTCAAGAGGAAATCCTGGACACAAGTCAAAATAAATGTGGCTACAGCAGTTTGACAGTAGAAGATACTGTCCTAAAGGTGCAAAACAGCCAGTTAGCTTCAGTCCTCCTCAGAAAGCCCTAGTCCATGATACCATTCTGTGAGCTCTTCATAAAGAGCTCGTCTTGAGACAGCTGTCCATCGTAACCTTCCAGATAGAGACTGCTTCCGCTGCTGCTGCTTCCACTACCACTGCCTCCAGTCAGGAAGGTGCCCACGGCCCGGCCCTGGCGTGCATGACCCACTGCGTCACTGAACACCTTGTTAATCTGCTCCTCAGACGGCATCCACCAGTCAGGGTTGGACGCACAGTGCATCCGGATAAACTCTGAAGAGAAACAGAAGTTAGAGAAGAGCAGATGGAAAGGTGTAAGAGAGCTTAATAAAAAAATAATATTGAAAATATGACAGCTAAATTAAACCTGCCTGCATGTACAGGACCAAAGGATGTAAACAAATATGAATACATTCTTAATAATGGACAGATAATGTTATCTAAATGGATAGAAATCCAGATTCAAATAGGAAATGCACTTTTTAAAAACATTTTAAAGCCTGCAAGAATGTTTTCACAGGATATCAGGTTGAGACTCATCTAAGCAATGGTTTTTACTTTCTTGAGGGCACGATCAAGTGATCTGATATGAAACTCGTAGAAAAAAACAGAGACCAAAGTGCATGATGCATTTATTATGACATGCTGACTGCACTATTTTTTTTCCCAGTGCTTTCCAGTGTTTCTGGGAGCATAGTTCATGTATAATAAAAAAAAAAACAATTTGCACTACACAGTTAAGAAGGCGAGTTCAAGGTTTGGACCCCTAACATCAGACAATTCCAGCCCAAATAAGGATGACTTTTTTAGGCACATAATGATCATATTCAGCATTAGCAATGATATTAGGAAGCTGTAAATGTAAGCTGCATTAAACACGAGTTCTGTTCTGGCAGCTCTACTGAGACGGTATGTGGGCAAGAAAGAAGTGTAGGTCAGCACTGGGCACCTACTCAGCGAAGTGTTATTGGAATAAGAGTGAAGAAATCAAAACTAATGTGTGGAATTACGAGCAAAACTGTTTAACACGTTTAATAAAAGTAGATTAGATCTACTGGGGTCTGGGAACTCCTATGGATGTTGCGGCTCAACTCAAAAAAAAAAGGGTTTTGGCCTATTTAGATTTTCTGTTTACAACATTATTAACTTTTTAATCTCACCTAGACTTCGTGCTGGGTAAGATGCGAGTTTAATACACACAGTGTGGTTTCTTCACACAGTTGGATTCAGTTCATGCCACAGTCAGAATGAAACCCTTTCAATCCAAACGTTTTCTTTTTTCACTTCTGGGTTTGATCAGATTTTAAAATGCCAGATGTTCACTTGTGGTTAAGATATACTATAAGTTCAAATGTTTCTGGACACCTGAACATCACAACCATATGAGGGCCTTTCCCAAACTGTCGCCACAAAGTGTGTGTGTGTGTGCGATATCAGTGTGTGACTGATACTAAGGGATGTTCCAGAATGACGATGGCTCTGTGTACAAAGCAAGGCCCATGAAGCCATAATTTTCCAGTGTTGGCGTGGAGGAACTTCAAAATCTACTGGAAAGCCTTCCCAGAAGAGTGGAAGTTATGTTCATATGGGTGTGATGGCCAGGTATCCACAACCCTTTGGCTATATAGTATACATGCAAAAGAGAAACATATTTCAGTTGATGTATATATCAAAATTTCGCCATGTGAAGAGCTTTCCCAGGCTGTGACACACATTCTATGATATGTCCTTTCAAGAAGCTTGGATAAGAGGTCTTTCCATGATCTCATCCAGCCTCGTAAGATTCCACTGTGAATGATTTTCCAACACAAACACTGAGCACTTTGCTAGTTATTTCAAGTTCTATATTAAAACACTTCAACTGTCTTGGAAATTCATTGTAAGCAAATGGAATGAAATGGATGGGACATTTATTGCTACTTGATACAGGACAAACCATTTACTCTTATCAAGTGACTGTCAGCAGGTGAAACGTTGCTCAGCAATCTTTCTGCAGCGTGTCATAAAATTGTAGTCTTGAAACGTAATAGGAGGGGAGAAGTTGCTACGTAAACGTAATAGGAGGGGAGAACCAGGGAGAAGTTGCTACTCTATTGTTTATCTAGTAAATATAAAGCGTTATCAAATTAACAAAAGTGAAAGGCAAGATGATACATTAGTCTATACAAACTCATAAATATCAACCATCACAAACTGTTGATATGAGGTCTAGAAGTAATGACAGTGTGTTTACAATCTAGAGTGTCTACAGTAGACTATCCAAATACAGTCTCCGCTTCTCTGATTTTGATTTGCTCTGTGTGGTGATCTGCTGTACCTCTGAGGCAGCTGACTTTGACAGGGTTGAGCGGCCGCCTCTCGGGTCCGGTCTCGCTCATGTGGGCCGAACGTTTTCTCTTGCCCAGGCCACATGAATACTTCAACTCGTCTGTAGTGAACACGAAGCGGATGAGGTAGCGCAGCAATCGACGCCCGTCCTTCTTCGACGAGTTCACTGCCTCGTCCCACTGTTTGTTGGTGATGAAGAGAGGATAGTTCCCAAGAAGCTGCTTACTTCCCTGCTTACAGAACAGTTAATAAGTTATCTACCTCTCCTGTGTCATACACAAATAATCAGCCACGAGAACGACACTTAAGAATATTGCATTACGAATAATAGAGTTTATGCTTGATAAAAGGGAAAATTTCATATCGCTCAAGCAGAAAAATTGTGCTATTAAGCTTGACAGAAACAAAAACAGCAGCAATGAAGGAGCAAACAGAAAATTACTTTGGTTAGCATCATTTTATGTAACATTGAGTCAAAGTGCTATTTTCACAGCCTTAATATAGCACAGAATTTGAATGTCGGTCTCACTTCTGTTTTCGGTCTCTGGTGACTGTTTATTTCGTAGTGGTTTGAATACTCCTGCATTGCACTCCTTGCACAAGTCTAAAAGACAAAAAAATAAGATTCCCTAAGTCTGCTGAGTTTGTACCTATCAGTTTTAACTCTACCACAACACAAGTCTGTCTCATGCCAGTCAAAGGTGATGTCCTAGAAACAAATCATGTTTTGGTTTTCCCCTATTTCCCCCCATTTTCTTTCTAATACAGTCATTTGTCAATTCCCACCCCTTCACTCAACTTCTGACACATGAAACCATTCAACTGATGCTCATGCTGCGTCACTGGGCATTGGAACACGCTCAGAAGAAAGCACTGTCTGCCCTCGTACACATACATGAGTTCACAGACCCCCCACAATTGGTTATTCTTCCTTTGATTGACAGCGGAGTGAGAGTATGCCATCCCTCCCACCCAGAGACAACGGCCAATTTTGCTCCCTTGTCTCCCAGCCATGTATGGCTATGGCATTATCAAGGATTCCAACTCACAATCTCTTGATGATATGGCCCCCTCTGGGAGCCAAAACAGATCTTAAACTAAAAGGGATTTTAGTACTAATCCCAGTGTAAAATCTACAGTAGCTCAGATACAAGTTCAGTTAAATGGCATGTAATAATTTTCATTCTGAAATATAATAGCAGATTTCTGACCTCAGTGAGCTGCTCCTCAGGTGGTGGCGGAGGAATGAACTGGTTGTAGTGTCCCAGGACAGACTTAAAGAAGTCCAGCACGGTCTGACATGGCACTGTAGTGTACACACACACACACACACACACACAATATTCTAATTGTAGGAGGCTTTCCTAAATTCTTCAGCCAAAGGCACTTGATATACATTTGCATGATTCATCCTTTCAGCAATCATAAGACTACTCTTTGAGATAAAAATAATTGTGGTTTACCACTTTAATTTTGTGAGTTAGAGCACATAGCTACCGCAAACCTCATTTAACTGCTCTGCTCCTGACTTAGAATGTTGGATTAAAATCAGCTTTAGTAAAACATCCAATCCTATGATGCAGTCTATGCTTCATGATATGTCTAGGTTTCCAGAAATACTTCCAGCAAAGCATTTCCTTTTAAAATAAACCTGTAACCTGTTTGGTGATACTTTTACATTTTTAACAATATTAATTGAAACAATATTTTTTATATTTTGCCATTTAAAAAAGGCTGGAGTTTAACATTTAAATGTATAGAAATGTATAACATGATGTGATAACCATGCGCTTTCATGGAATTTAAAATGGGGTCTTCTCTGTTTCTGTAAAACCTGTTCAGAGTAATATCTGTGAAATTCTTCTCCATGTTACAGTCAGAAGGGCATTGTAATGCAAATCAGCCTGAGTAAAACCTCAGGGAAAACAGACAGCACCCACACCTGGAGCACTTTCCAGCTTTTGCCTCAGCTCTTCGTTCTCCTGCTGAAGGCTCAGCACCTCCTGCTCCAGCTCTATGCAGCGTGGGCAGCAGCCTTCCTCTTCCTCATCTTCCTCAGGCAGGGTGGAGGAAGGGTGTCCGTACGAGTCGGAGGGTGCCGGAGATGCCCAGCCTCCCAGGTTGTGTGCTGGTGATGCAGGTGCTGCTGGTTCAGGCTCGGGCTGGTGGCAGCGTTCGCTCTCGGAGGATGGAGCTCCAGCCAGCATGTAGTTCTGCAGAGACTCGGTGAAGACCTGCAGGAGGTTTGAGGTGTGCTGCGAGTTCCACTGTTGCCTGTGTTGACCCTCGTCCTCCACGCTGCCTGCCTTGGGCTCGTCAGACCTGGGCTTGGTTCCAGCCTGCTCAGGTGAGCATCCAGCTTCCTGCTTTATGATGGAATTGATGGAGGAGGATGAAGGGCTCAAAGTCCGCTGTGGTCCCAGCAACCTGCCATTGCTGTTAAGGAGGCTGAGCACTCTACTGCACTGTTGTGCAAATGCGTCCAGAATCAGACGGTTTTCTGCAAAAGAACAAAACAAAACAAACAAAAAATAATTAAAATTCATATATTATCCTCTTAAGACCTGAGCTTTAATTTTGCAGGCATTTTTATTTTTTCTAGCCTTTTGGGATTAGTATGACCTAATAAGCATAAAATCTAAGCATTATCTTTGAACAGGAAATAGTTTTTGAAAAAATGGGGTTTATGTCCTCATATGTCCTCATATTGGGTTTATTTTACTGCATAACACAATAAAGTCTGTACAGTATGCCGTGTGTAACAGTGTATGAAACTGTTCATTTTAATGCCTGAACATGGCTGTGCAAAAACACAATGCAACACAACTAAAAGCCCTGTGATTACTCTATAGTCCAAACTAGGAATGCCATAAGGGCATTCGTAGGGATGGTGGTGGCTCAAGTGGGTAAGGCTCTGGGTCGTTGATCGGGGGTTCAAGCCCCAGCATCACCACGGTGCCAATGTTGGGCCCTTGAGCAAGGCCCTTAACCCTCTCTGCTCCAGGGGCACTGTATCATGGCTGACGCTGCGCTCTGACCCCAATCTCCAAGGATGGGATATGCGAAGAAAGATTTTCACTGTGCAGTAATGTATATGTGACAAATAAAGGCTATTTCTTCTATTTCTAAGAACATCTACTGTCCAGTGTGAAATGCTGCAGAACAGTTGCAAGCATAGGAACATGCTACATGTCACACACCGCACACGAGATTTGCCAGAGCAACTTTTTTTTTCCAAATGCACCGCATTGACCATCTGGTTGACCATCTCTGGACGATGTTTAGCACAAGTTGTGCAGACTTAGACTTGGGGTAATGGAGTGACCAATACCTGCAAACATTATCATGGATTTATCTCATGATAATGTTAAATATTCTGTACTGATTGCATCCATGACTATCATTAGAAAGTTTTATAAGGTTTTAATGCAACCTATAGTATATTTAATCAACAATTTCAGTTGAAACTACATTAATCTAGCTATTCTGAAACATTTCAAAACAATACATCCATTTTTTTCTTCCCTCTGAAGCCACACTCTTAAAAACATAAAAGGTTTTGTGCCCTGGTCAGAAAACACCTGAGTGCAAGAAACAGGCCTTTTTTCATGTTTTTTTCACAACATGACTGACATCATGTTGGCCTGGGTCTTTCCTCTGAGCAGATATTTTATTTACAACTGCTGAAATATGCTGAAATCCTGTTTTACTAATCTGATGGGTTAAGCGCTGTTCCAAAAGTACTTATATTTCCTATATTTCGTCGCGTGTATCACTCCGCTCGTCTGTGTTCACCCCTATCTCAATACAGTTACTACAATAGAGTTCGAGACACCATCAGCACACATAGCAAATGTTACTTACCGTTAATACTTTTGACTTTTAACATCAGATAAAGAGGAAAAGGAAGAAGGGACAATAGGAGCATCTTTAATGGGAATGTACAAATCATTGTAATTTAGCCGACTAGCTGATGTGCAATAAAGCATGTGTGGCTTCTGTTTCTAGCAAGTCAAGCGAAAATAAACATTTGGCCATGTACTGTCTGAAATATCGGTTACTTTAGGCTCATTTCTCGTGTATAGAACCGATGTATAAACGCAATCTTGCACTTGCAATCACGAGGTTAATATTGCTTGCTCGTGAGATATTGCTTAAATATCATTTTAGAGTTCTCTCTTAAATGATGCAACTGCAATGAAATCTCTGACAAAGCCTCCTTCAAAACTTCTCCAAGCCGGCCGCACTCCTCTGTTCATCCATGGTATGTTTGGTAAGTTTTAATGAAAAGAAGCTGCTTCAGTTGGAGGCAAAACTAATTTCCTTTCCAGTAAACACAAGCATGAAATTAGCAAAATTTCACGACAAAAGGGCAAATCAGAGTTTCTAAAATGTCTTTGAAATTGTAAATACTTTTTTAAATGGCCTCTTTAATGCTTGAGGATAAACTACTGAAATTATAAACGCAGACTGTGAGATCTCCTCCCCATCAGTAGCGAGCTGTCATTACTGAGCTGTGTGACACTCTTCTGAAGCTCCCTCTGAATTTTCTGCCTTCGACACCTCTCCGTTTCTCGCGCTGAAAATGACTTCCATCAGCAACAGTTTTCTGAATAACCGTGCATTCGCACTAGCACTGACACCACATGTCAAAAACGTCAAGCTAGTTTGGGTTAATAATACACTCACAAAGACAGGCACGACCAAATACACACACAGCACGGGATCCAAATAATGAAGAAGTAGTTAAATGCAATCAGATAAGAAACGGGAATAAACAAACAAACATGGGAATAAACAAACAAACAAATATTGTCATGTTTATCTCAATTACTATAAAAATCTTCTTCTTCTTTCGGCTTTTCCCTTCAGGGGTCACCACAGCGAATCATCTCTCTCCACCTATCCCTATCTTCTGCATCCTCACCCACTAGCTTCATATCCACATTTATTACATCCATATACCTCCTCTTTGGCCTTCCTCTTTGCCTCCTGCCTGGCAGCTCCATGTCCAACATTCTCCTACCAATATACTCACTCTCCCTCCTCTGAACATGTCCAAACCATCTTAATCTATCCTCTAACTTTGTCCCCCAAACGTCCAACATGAGCTGTCCCTCTGATGTACTCATTCCTAATCCTGTCCAACCGTGTCACTTCCAAAGAGAACCTCAACATCTTAATTACAGTAAAAATATCCATGATAAATAAAGATTAAATTAAATAAAATATTATGACATTCAAGTACATCTGTCTAAAAATTCATGAACAAAACCAAAAGAGATGCATTTCAAGCTTAAAAGTTATTTGTGCACCAAATTGATAACATTTTATCCCATTTTATGTAATGTACCTGTGACCCTACAGGGTAGGCAAGCACAGAGGTATGCATTATGAGTAGGGTCAGGACCGGCCTTTAACTTGTACTCAGTGTCTGAAAAATGTCTATCTGCGTCTAGTAAGTCTTGGACAAACAACAATCCTGTGAAACCAGCTTATTTAAAAAGAGAACTTCTGTCCAAGCTGTTTTTCCAAAGTGTCAAACTGTTAGAAATTTCTGTCACCACAAAAAACACTTACGTTATAAAAATAGCTGAAAGTAAAATTCTTCGAAGGCTCTAGAAAGTTGAATCAGCATTAAACTGCTTTCATTGCGATACGTACATTAAAGCGTTACTTTAAACATCTTTTCTCATCTTCAGTGTGAAAGATATTTCAATATTAAGAGAAATACAATCAAACGCTCACTATCCACCAGTCTAGAAATATCACCTCTGAGGTAGCCGTGTTATAAAAACGCAGACTAAACTGACATGTCCATTACAGAGACCATAAACAACATCTAGAACTAAATTTAATCATTACACCGCATCACGGTCTGAACCCGAGCACAGAAAAAGCATTCTGTTCACGAGCAGAGACGAGAGCAAGAGCAATTCAAACACTAATCCAAAGGAAAAGTTTCCAAATGGGGTACAATTTGAAAAATTGGGATGAATACTAAAATCTCAGTAAACAACTTTTGCTGGACATAATGGCGGCACAAAAAGCATCTACTAGAGAAACACCAAAGCGCTGGAAGGTGTGGAAAGCTTGAGATAACACCGAAA
Source organism: Hemibagrus wyckioides (assembly GCF_019097595.1). NCBI lineage: Eukaryota > Metazoa > Chordata > Actinopteri > Siluriformes > Bagridae > Hemibagrus > Hemibagrus wyckioides. The sequence continues at coordinate 21,555,036 of NC_080717.1, forward strand.
GAGATTTAGAAACAGAGGGATTACAAATCAGAGCCCATGAAGGATGGACACTACTCCATGGATGACAATTTAAATAGAAATTCTCACTAACAACCAAAACAGAGCGATGACAAAATCTCTACTGGTGGGAACACCATTCTTATGGTTTAATAAATAAATGATATAAATCAACCATTTGTATGGCTGGAGGCTGAGAGGACGTACTCGTGCAGTCAATATCTTACCGCTGATTACACATTAACTTCAACAGAAAAATTCTTAATGTGTCCCTGCACTACACAGCAATCAGACTGATTAGTACATATAGAGCCAAAAAGCTCATGCCAGACAGACCTCGATACAAAATCTACATCAACCTGACCGAAGAACAGTTAAAAAAGCATGTACCAGCCTGTCTCATGTCTTACAGAAGATTGTGAATCTTACAGAAGATTGTGCAGACAGCCATGCACATAATTGGCGTTTAGAGCAGAACACCTGGGGCCTGCATTATGGCAGGTAAGTGATTACACGCTACTACCATCTCATTATACTCTCATAGCTACAGCATGATGAATAACTGTGCACTTCCCACGCCTTCTCGATGTATTCCCAAGCTCTTGTGTTCATTCAGCTAAATGCTCTTGCCCTGAATCTCCAGGGTCATTACTGAAGTTAAGTATCATGTTACAGTATCAATACTCTTCAGCTTTATCATACTTCTTTATACCATATTCTCTGCTTATACTATTAATGTCAAGTGGGCTGGAGTAAAAAAAAAACAAAAACAAGACATATCGAATGCATTGCTTTATTTGAAATTTGGTCATGTTTCACCTACTATAACCTATATAAAATAATTGATATATATGAGTATTATAGTTCAGTTTGGCTTCTTCTGTTACAAGGATCCTGCCAATGGATTTGAAATCCTCCGTAAAGTCAGGAGACTAGGCCATCTTCAAAGCCTTCGTGAGTTCTCGGCTATGTGATTGGGGTCGTAGTCTTGATGAAATTTCCACCTTCTCTGCAGATTCAGTTTCTTGGTTGATGAGATTAAATTCTCCACTAATATGTCCTGCTACATTTCACCATTAATGTTTCCTTTGATGGTGTGTAATGCCCCAGTGCAGTGTGCAGTGAAGCAGCTTGGTACACTGATACTCCCACCTCCGTACTTCCATGTGGGTGTGGTGTCTCACGATCCATCCATCGTCTATACCCACTTTATTCCTAATTAGGGTCACGGGGATCTGCTGGAGCCTATCCCAACACACATTGGGTGAAAATCGCCAGTCCAGCAGAACAACCACACACACACACTCTTATGGGCAATTTAGAATTACCAATCAACCTAATGTACATGTTTTTGGACTGTAGGAGGAAACTGGAGTACCCGGAGTAAACCCACGGAGGCACGGCGAGAACATGCAAACTCCACACAGAAAGGCCCCTGCCTGTTCGAACGCGGGATTCGAACCCAGGACCTTCTTGCTGTGAGGCAACAGTGCTAACCACTAAACCCTTGTCTCATGATCATACACATAAATCTTCTTTCAACAAACATGATGAAGTAAAGAGTTATATATCTTTTTTCATCTAATGTGTATATTGTTCCAAAATATCACTAACATATTTAAATATTTTAGACAGGCATTCTGTGGTGCACTTCATTGCTTTATTGTTCTCTGTGTAATTGTTGTTCCTGATGCTTTCAGGTTGTCCTGCAACTCTATCTGAGTGACTGCGGTTTTCACTAAGAGTCTGAGAGTGGGTTTATGAAACCTCATGTGGTTAACCTGTCCAGCGATGATTAGTTACTGTACTGTTTCATGAATGTTTCACTTAAAAACGGGTCAAACTAATTGTTTATGTCATGTGTCATGTTTAAGGTCATTGCTTTGACTCTCTAACTATTTTTTATTCAGTTGTTGTCCCTGAGGACTTCAGGAAACTCTTTCACCTTCAGCAGGATTGCTACTAAGATGAAATTTTTGCGAAATGAAACAGCTTTCATAGTGATTCAAGGTGAAACATTGGTATAAGAAATTTTTTTGCAGCATTTATATCTAGAACCTTATTTATTTTAATGCAACCTTTATATACACTGAGGCCTCATCCCTGATAACATTATGACCCCCTGCCTAATATTGTGTTGGTCCCCCTTTTGCTGCCAAAATAGTCCTGACCCGTCATGCACTGTGTATTCTGACACCTTTCTTTAAGAACCAGCATTAACTTATTCAGCGATTTGAGCAACAGTAGCTCTTCTGTTGGATCGGATCACACGGTCCAGCCTTCGCTCACCATTTGAAGCACTCTTGATAGATACTGACCACTGCAGACCGGGAGCACCCCACAAGAGCTGCAGTTTTGGAGATGCTCTGATCCAGTCGTCTAGCCATCACAATTTGGCCCTTCGTCAAACTCGCTCAAATCCTTACCCTTGCCCATTTTTTCCTGCTTCTAACACATCAACTTTGAACAAATATATGCACTAACAGTATATTAAATTCAATTATTTTGTGTCAAATATGTTTCATTAATCTATTTACAATTAGAACCCAGTTTCTAAATGTCATTATTCATGATTATTAAATAATTTGCTGGTCCAAATGTTCTCCTGGCCCATGGGCTGTATGACAAGTTAAAACTCTTCAATTTTTTGGTCTGTAACGTAATTGAAAGAATATTCATCCACAACAGGGGTCTAATCTCCCTAAATCATACTCCATCTTTTTTTCAGTGCCATATCTCTCTCTCTCTTTTTTTTTTTTTGCTCCTTAATAAATTCCACTGGATTCACTATAAATCTGATTCCATTATATCTCTCTCAGGTTTGTTTAATTAAACTTCACTCAAGCGGTTTCTGCTACCTGCTGGCCGTTTCTTTAACCACTTTCTTCCTCTCAGAAGGATTATTGTGCCATCAGTGTGCTTAGTAGGGCATGAAAATCTGTAAATCTGCGGTGACATTGTTTACTGTAGGAAGCTGGATGTAAATGAATGTCATCTGAGCTGAAATTTTAATGGACTGACTTCCCATCCTCTCTCTACAGCTGTCCAGTGATTTCTTGTGTTTGGAAGGATGATTATGAATTTGTTACCCTCGCACAAAGGCATGGGGCAACCAATTACAGAGGCATGCAGTTACTGTGGCAGCCATGCGATGGGCGGGCATGTGGCGCCTGCAGTCACTGCGTCGTGTCTATCAGAGGAGAGCAGATGTGGAGATTTATTAATATGCACAGCAGCTCTGTTGACTCACTGAGACGTGTTTGATGATATCCTTCCCTCACACTTTTCCTTTGCTCCTCACTTCCATCCTCCGTCTTCTTCACTCTCTCTCCCTTGTTGTCTCTCGCTCATGCATTTTCTGCCTTTATTTCCTTTCCTTTCTCTCCTCTTTCTTTTCATGTCTCATTCTTCCCTCTCCTTCTCATTCATCCTCTTTCCCGTCTTTTATCTTTATCACTGCATGCAACATGCCATGCCGAGAAAGCCTCTTGATATTTCATTAAACACAACATGCGCCGCAGAATGAAATTTATGAGCCTCATTTGTTTTAATCACGATCGCAGCCGGGATTGGGAGAGCTTTGAAATGTAATTTAGCTTTATTGCTCAGTTTCCACAGCCTAAGTATTAGATAAGGTGAGTCTTTATGAAACATTGACGGCATCAACTGCAGCTCTAGAAATCAGCTATTCTGGACATTGAGTCCTAGCAGAGAGGAGTTTTCATCTAAATTCATGTAAAATACAAAAGATTTCATTTTTTTTTCATCTGTTTAAACTAATCTAAGTTAAAAGACACTAAGGTCTCTGGTTCCCAGACCAAGCTTACTTTTAATCTTCAACTAAAAAAAAAGACTTCCAGTCTAAAATCACCTTTCAGTTTAATCCTAGACTACACTTAATCCATGACTGGGAAACTGGAACTAAAATACAATACTGACGAAGGCACACAGGTGACACCAATTATTTGTGATGTATTTATGTACTTATTTAGTAACTTAATAATGCAATAAGCCACTCAATAGTTCAACCATCCAAAGCTCCAGTGGCTGAAGTAACACAAGGAAATACAAAGGCACTTGGTTAAATTTTAACAGCCTGATACATACATAATGAAGGCTCAGTAGTAATAGGTAGAAATGATGCAAGCCTGCAGTCGAAAACATTAATAACGTCTGTCGTGATTTCTTTTCTAGTTCTTTCTCTCTGGCAATTGTGCAGCAGTGTGAATCATTATCTCGACCGACATAGTCTGAACTAAGGGCCAGAAGCAGAACAATAGTGTTAATGCATGATCTTTTTTACTGAAGCATGCCATCATGATGGATCTGGAGCGACAGCATTTAACTGTCCACCTGCAAGGTGCAGTAATAAGGTGGGTGTCTCCGGTGGTGAACTAAAGCAACATGCATGCAACTGTTGTTCAGTGAATCTTGGAAAAGCCCCAAAGTTCCTTTTCATGTGCCAGCTCTATGAGAAGCTTCCAGGGAAGATACCTGGACACAGCATCCTACATCACTATGTAATTGTGTATAAGGTCTGGACATGCATGTGCATGTGCGGTTATACAGGTGATTCTTATTCACTGTTATTCAAACACTATTACAAAACTAACTAGTGTTTGCTGCCAAAGCACAGAATTGACTGCAGTTTAAATCAAGACTAAACATAATTTGCTCAATCAAGTTTCATCCAAGAAATCGAAATCTCACAAAAAAAAAAAAAAAAAAAATCAAGTCAACCACAAACCAATCGAATATATCAAACTACATATATCTGAGAACAGCTGTAATAAATCAGCATCTGTAATTCAGAAGCAGCTTGCTCTAGCTAAAATATCTTGAACTGAACCAAATGTTCAGGATATAGATGGTTGAAGAGATAACATAAAAACCACTTTTACCAAATACTGAAGCTACATTTAAGCTAAAAAAAAAAAAAAAATACCTGCATGTCTGAGTATCACTACATGTTCCCATTAAAACATGTGCTAGTGACAGCTTAGAGTTGGACTACTGATTGGAAGGTTGAGAGTTCAAATCTCAGCACCACCAAGCTTGATGGTTAATGGCAAGGTTAATGACAAGGCCATTAACCCTCAATTGCTCATTTGTATAAATGAGATAAATAGTGTAAATGTGCATTCCTGCTGAACCAGTCTATAATCCATGTTGATGCCTGAACCACTTGAATCATCATCAATGTTCCTGTATTGACAGTGGAATACATCCTGCCTGCATTGAAATCAATTTATGTTCAGATTTACCTGCCTCCTTAAACAGATCCGATTTCTAGAATATACAATTTCTATATGCTTCAACAACTCAGTTTAAGTTGCCCAGTGTTGCTACATAATAAAACAATGCATTTATAATTTTCTGTTAATTGCTTAACTAAATCTTACCTGGTTTACAAAAAAACTTTATATACAACATTCACCTCAGGGCCAGCAGGCTTAAATCCCCAAAACTTTTCTTAAATGCTTTAGCAGTTTCTTTGGCTTCAAAACCCAAAACATGACCATATGTACTGTAAAATATACACAAATCATACAGTTCACTTTATATATAAAGGTGTGTAGATACTGATGGTTGCCTGACACCACGGTTTGTCGGCTCACCTGTCTGTCAGTGGATCGCAATAAAAGAACCAGATTTATTTATTAACACAACCCCTGCACCAAACTACTTTTAGAAGATGCAAATAATAATATGCAGCTCATTTGTATTACATGAATTAAAAAAATTAAATAGGAATAAAACAGTAATTATGGACTGTGCATGTTTGGGCAACATACGTTTAAGTGTCAGAACTTGTTAGGCTTTAATTCCTTCATTAGGACTCAGGTCAGGAAAGGTCATTAGGAATTGTCAGCTGATGACATTTCCAGAGCATAGAAAATGATCTGCCTCTTCAGTACTTGCGCTAACACTCAACAACCACAGGCTTCTCTAAGCAGCAGACCGAGGATCTGCAAATGAATCTAATTAACGCCTACAAATTAGAGGAAAGCTATAAAAAGATCTCGAAGCACTTCCAACTCACATCCTCACTGTCCAAAAATGTCATTAAGAAATGGCAGTGAAGGGGAACTGTGGAAGTCAAGGCAAGGTCTGTAAAAGACCATGAAAACTTTCTGATAGAACTGCCCATGTGCTGAGCGGACAGACGAAGCAAATCCCCAAATGACACTAAACCTACAGGAGGGTTTAGCTGACAGAAGTGGTGGAGCACCTTTCAACTGTGCAGCACTGCTTACACAAACATAATCTGCATGGAAGAGTCATCAGCAGGAACCGTTACCTGCAACCTGGTATGATGATGTCTACAAAACTACAGCTAGATTAGACAGAGGTATTTTGGAAACAAGCGCTGTGGATGGAACTCCAATAGCCAACAAGATATTTTGAGAAAAGAAAGGTGTTATGCATGGGGGTGGATCTGTGACACAGTTAGTCTAAAAACTGATGAAGATGTATTAACTGGCTTCTGCTACAATCCAAAACATTCCTCGAATTCAAACATACGAATGACTTCAACAAAAGCAAGCTGGAAATTTTGGAACAGGCCACATCATCAAAACCTGCAGTCAGATGTTAAATATGCTGTGCATCCAACAAAACCAAAGTGTACCTCAGAGCCAGAAACATTCTGCAAGGAAGAGGGAATGAAAATAACTAGAAGTGAAAGACTCCTAGCTTGTGATACCTGGAAATGGGCTATCACCAATTACTGACAGTATGGTGTCCAGACTGTTGCATATATCACAATAATTTGTTAGTGCTTTTCATTAAATATTGTAACTATACATTATCAGAAAATAAAATGCTGCTTTTTTAAACTGAGCTTGTGTGTAGATCATCATTATCTTTTCACAGTTTGTGTAAATCGTTTTCATCCCTTCATCAGTTTCTGAACCCAGCATGAACACTGAGGGGGTTTATAAACTCCAGCAACCTGCCGTACTCAGAACGATCTGCTATCTAAATAACATCTGGTCTGCAGTGGTCCTTTGGTGGGCCTATTCCATTAATGGACAGGATATCAGGTTGCTGACAAATTGTGTAGAGCAACAGATGGGCTCCAGTCAGTAACTGTATACTTGCAAAGTGCATGTACATGGTAGGCGTACCTACCACATATTAGCAACAACCTCTATCATGTCAGAGAATTTTCAGCTTTCTATTTCAGCTGTTTTACGTACAACTGAATGCCTAGTGTTTATCGAACCTCCAGGACGTGAATATATTAAATCCTGCTGTGAGAAATAATACAGTGTTGAGTTACCAGCTGCAGCTTGTCTTCAACATTAATGACACGGATGTCATTTTAAGCCTAAGAGTTTTACTCTATAGAATAATTCTATATAATTTTATACTTTCAGAGGAAAGCAGTAAACTGTACTTTTTTTTCTTGTGTGTATCTTTTACCTGGAAAGACTTGTATAATTTAGTCTATAAGATAATGAAAGCTCCAAGAGCGGTCCTTAAACCCCAGTTATGTACCTTACATCATTTTATAGGCACAGTATTTATATATTTTTTACCATGCAAAAGATAAACACTCCATCCATTTGAGTGTTTAATACATTTTTGGAAAAGTGCACAAGGCCATTACATCTCCAGCAGGATGAGATACCTCTAGAGCTTCAGCCTTCTCTAAAGTATAACCGCTGAAAGAAAGTTTCTCTGGTAAACTTGTCCTCATACCTGAGCTTATTTCATAACTGCAGTCTGGAGACTGGTGGCCCGCGGGGTATCGGACTCTCCCCTGGTGGCCGAAAAACGCCGCTGCGCTGCCTAACGCTGATGAGACAGATGGCGATGACGATGACGATGCTGATGCTGAGCTGGAGGTCGCGACTCTGGGCCTCATTTCCCCGGTGAAGCGATGCAGCGACGGAGACTGATGTTGCGTTTGATGGATGCTTGGGTGATGGAGCTGTAGTCGCGGCTGATACGGGTACGGCTGACTGTGCGCGATGGCGTGAGAGCGCCGCTGGCTCGCGCCGTCCCCCAGCTGTGGGATCTCCACCATGGTGGGTCGATCGTGCCTCGCCTTCGCACGCTTGCTCGCAAAGCTCCGCGGCTGGCCGCCCATCTTGGGCTCCGAGAGACCGTTGTCCGCCGCCAGCATCTCCTCCTCCATGACCCGCGTCGCTAAATCTCCAGTGCGCGCGCTCGCTGTCGCTTCGGGTGACGTCGAGTCCGGCGCTGACGGATTAAAGCGCAGCGCTCTCGTGCTGCCTCCCTGTCGCTTTCTCGGTGTCTCGGCGTCTCGCCGCGCGTCTCAAAACACTTCCAACTGTGTGTGAGGTGACTTTACTGACACGCTGCTGCTCCAATCCCCTGGCGAGAACAACGCGCTTCTACCAACAGGGAAACACTGGCGGGACCGGCACGCGCCCTGCGGGGCATCTGCACCGAAAAGTGGGAGTGTCAACCGAAAGAGGAGCGTTAGCATACATTAACACACACGGAAGCCGGCCATGTTTTGTCATGTAGCCTTTTGACTCCTGCCTAGCAGACAATAAAGCTGAATACAGACACAGGCACACACCCACGAGCAGAAAACACACTCCTTTATTCAACTAGAAAAGTAAGATCATACATCGAGAAATATAAAGAGAGCCCATTACTCAAAGACGTCTGTTTATATATTAACCCAACAGCTCTATATTTCTTCTCATATTACTTTTATATACACTAAATCATTCTAGTGCCATAATTTGGCCGTGGGATGAAGACTATGTGTAACCATATGGGAAAAGAATGAGTAATTAAACATGAATGAGGTTTTCAGCACACAGCACGCGCACATAAAATAGAACACCATTAAGGGCTCTTCAGTCGTCTCTGCGCGAGAAAGTGAGAAAGAGTGTTTTCTTATTAGAAACTGTACTTATTACACCCTTTATTGGATGCTAAATAACCCTTAATTATCTAATCATCCCATACGGAACCTGGAGTGGTACGTATTTTGTACCTTTAATGTATCTTTAAATAAGTAAAAAATAATTTAAGGGACATAAATGTACTTCTAAAAGTTTCCAAAGCTTTAGCTGCCACGAAAAAAGTAAGAGTTTATATATCACCTAGTTTAACATGTGGTACAGACTTTAAATTATTATGAACTATTTTCTTCTTAACACCCAGAAAATGGCAGAACATTTACATTTCAGCTCTATTAGAAGATTTTTAGCAAGAAGTAAAGCCTCTAAAGCTTTTTAAAGGGTTGGTTGTATTAGGGTTCTCAGCCTACTTCAGGGGTTCTCCTTGGAAAACACTGTAGTATGGTACTGCATAGAACATTAAAGGCCATTTAAAGATTCCCCAAATTAGTTGGTTCAAAACATGTTAAGAGTATATATTTATAAGAGTTTATATAGGTAACGAGGTGATAGAAGAGAAGTGAGGAATTAAGTGAGCATCACGTTAGTTCCCTCTGTGCCACATAATACATTACGCGTGTGTCAGTCTGTTTTTTTGGGGGGCCTCTCAGTGTAATAATTGAAAAGGCCAGCAGAGGGCGACACTCAAGCACTGTTTATGCCTCTGTTTGCACTTTATTAGGAACACATGTACACCTGCTCATTCATGTAGTTATCTAATCAGCCAATCATGTGGCAGCAGCACAATACACACAGTCATGCAGATACAGGTCGAGAGCTTCAGTTAATGTTCACATCAAACATCAAAATGAGTCCAGAAGTTTTCCACTTTGGGATTTTGAAGCATGGCTGTTTGGAATTTCTTCTTTTTTTAGGGAGAAGAGCATTAATGTGGTCGAACACTGATGTTGGAGA